>NC_066511.1:22594421-22614421 GCF_024679095.1 Eriocheir sinensis
TCCATTTCAATTAGTCGTGTTATGGATCGTGGGGCTTCAATTTCAAACTATTAATATCCGGCCAAACATCTATTCCATTCCAATTAGTCGTATATCCTCATGGAACTTCAATTTCAAACTATTAATATCCGGCCAAACATCTATTCCATTTCAATTAGTCGTATATCCTCATGGAACTTCAATTTCAAACTATTAATATTCGGCCAAACATCTATTCCACTTCAATTAGTCGTATATCCTCATGGAACTTCAATTTCAAACTATTAATATCCGGCCAAACATCTATTCCATTTCGATTAGTCGTATATCCTCATGGAACTTCAATTTCAAACTATTAATATCCGGCCAAACATCTATTCCATTTAAATTAGTCGTATATCCTCATGGAACTTCAATTTCAAACTATTAATATCCGGCCAAACATCTATTCCATTTCGATTAGTCGTATATCCTCATGGAACTTCAATTTCAAACTATTATTATTCAGCCACATATCTATTCCATTTCAATCAGTCGTATATCATCATGGAACTTCAATTTCAAACTATTAATATTCGGCCAAACATCTATTCCACTTCAATTAGTCGTATATCCTCATGGAACTTCAATTTCAAACTATTAATATCCGGCCAAACATCTATTCCATTTCAATTAGTCGTATATCCTCATGGAATTTCAATTTCAAACTATTATTATTCAGCCACATATCTATTCCATTTCAATAAGTATTATGGATCGTGAGACTTCAATTTCAAACTACTACAACCTTGCCACGTCTCTACAACATTCCCAATTACGCTAATAATGGATCAAGGGGCTTTTCATTACCCTCGTGTGCTATGTAATCAAAATCAAATGTTTCATAAGGCTTCAACTTACACGCTACTAAACTCTAATCACATTTCTGGGAAGTTGTGTGAAAAAGTTTCGAGTATTTTTCATCTTATCAATCCCATTCCTCTGATAGCCACCATTTCCATTATTACCCTTCTGTGATAAGCTGTTACATATTTACTCACAGCACATGCCGCAGTGGACATATTCCGCCCTGTGACCACGAGCCCCTCCCCTACCCTTCCCCCCTCCCGTGGTGACGATAGACAAGTGTTGGTGTTGTTGTTGTTGGTGGTGGTGGTAGGGGGAGGGGGGGGGGGAATGATTGATAAGATTTAGTATCTGAAACTCTTAACGTAACATCAGACGCCGTATAAACAACGGACAAGTGCTGCTTTTAACCAAACAATTTACTTCTTGTACATTTCATTTACAAACAAGACCAATTAAAAAAGAAACAGTCGAAGGGCGATGTGAATAATATATCAATTACATCACACATAAGAGCAGTGAGTAGCGGGCTTTTTTTCCACATTTGTTATCTTTTTTTATGCCCTTGAAATGACTCCTTTGCTGTAAAAAAAAAAAATAATAATAATAATAATAATAATAATAAAAAAAAAAAACGTCTTGATAATCAGTTTTAACGTGATGCAATAATGGAAATGGTTTGAAGCTTATACGTCACCTATAGTTAGCAGCTCTCTTGTCTTCGGGTATTCTCTGTGCTATTACTATTTATTAAGTTATGCGGCTAGTCTGGCTTTCTACCTCTATTATTTGGGACAGATTACAGACTCAGTCCTAAACAGTGATATAAAAAAAAAATTCAACACAACTACCCCCCCCACCACCCCTGCCACACACACACACACACACACACACACACACACATACACGCACGTCCTTCAGAAGAGGGTGGCAGGTGGTTAAGAGGAAGCAGCCCATCTCAAGGCAGGAGGGAGCAGGGGAGAGTGGGCACTTCTCGGCGGCTACCCTTTGGTCTCGACGCTAAGGGAGGTGTGTGGGTGGAGACACTCTATACGTGGCTTCCCTATAAAGGCGGGGAGAGCCGAGGACGCGGGAAGTAAGGGACATATCTTTTAAAACATTTCGGCGCGCCCATATTCAGATTTCGTAAGAGTTTTGGGTCCTTCCATGGGTAGTTTTAAGTCCCTGATGGCAGTTTGACCCTTCTTCTGTACCATGAACCTACAAAGAACACTCCTAAGAACCTGATTAATCTCCTTTTTTTTTGGCGTTTGGAAATGATTGATGTAGGAGGCGGAAGAGTCTCAGAATACCGACATAAGTGCTCAATTCACCTCTCCATATAGCTATTCTAATACGTGCTGCCAGACATTTTCCTTTTTTTTAACAGCAGAGGAAGCAGTTCAATGGGCATAAACAAATACACACAAAAAATAGTGTTCCCTAAGTGCTGCTCCCTCAAAAGAAAACGGGAGTGGTCTGAAGGGAAGGTAAATTTCGGAAGGGTATAGGTGTCTTGATAATCAATTCCTAAGTGATGTAAAGTGGAAAAGATTTGGAGCTTACGTCACTTAATGCTTAGCAGCGTCCATTCTCTCTTGTCTCCGGGTATTATCTGTGCTATCGTTCGTATGGTGGTTCTGTACTTGTATTAATCAGGACTATGTATTAATCAGGAGCAGTAAGCAGCGGGGTTATTTTTTTCATTACTGTTTTCTTTTTTTTGACGCCCTTGCACTGTCTCCTCTGCTGTAAAAAATCAAAAAATCAAAAATAAATAAAAACTCTCTACCGCCACCGCCGCCATCAAACTTCTTAACTTCCGCACGGTAGAATGAGGCTCACCAGTGTATGAAAAGAAGATTAACGTCTGATTTGTCAACGTCATTAGTCTTAAGTAACAATAATATGGCTGATCTGTCTTTTCATGGTCCGTTTTTCAAGGCATGGTTAGTTAGTTTTGTTGATTCTTTTTATATCAATGTTCACAACTGCGTTTGTAATATGTACACTAAATTCTGAATATCCAACACTTCTAATTTAACCCGGTGGCTGTGTTTCTTAAAGGTCCCTCTAAGCGAGAAAAATGAGAAAAAATCATCACTCACACAAACCATTTCATAATATATATCAACGCATTTGTGATCAGTTTATGCATCATCTATTTTTGGGGGTTTATATCATGGCAAAAATGTGGCCCGTCGCTGGTACACGGTAAAGCCACAAATTTGGCCCATCGCTGCTATCGGGTTAACTCCGTCCCAAATAATGTAAGTAAAAAGCCAAACTAGCTAGAACACTGTTAATAAATAGTAATAAGACGTCTGAAAAATCAGGCTTTAATGTGACACGCTTTACTGTTGCACCCGATGCGAGGCGACGCTATAGAACCCCCCCATTTCGCGCCCCGTGGACTTATCTGGTTAGCACTGGGCATGGATACTTTCTAGGGGCCGCTTTCACAGTCACTTTGTTTGTTTTCTTCGTTACCAATGGCGGCGATCGCGCTATAGTATTTCCACGTAAAACTGGCCGATGGGGTAGTGGCGGCTGCGGGGTTAGCCTAGCCCCGCACCTTGCCACACACTCTCAACACCTCTCGCTTCCTCTGCAGCCGCCACTACCCCATAGGCTAGTTTCACGTGGAAAACTATAGCGTCGATCTCCGCCATTGGTAACGATCAAAACAAACAAAGTGACTGTGAAAGCGGCCCAAGATTTCTTACTCAACAGGCAACCAACTACGGAATTCCTGAAATATGCAAAAAGGAAAAGGGCAGCGTTTTTAATCCACCGGCCATTACCTGTCACCCCTCCCCCTAAAACAGACATTTGCTACTCCCTCACAGATAGTTTTATTAGTTTCGAATTCCATATTAGCGAGAGTCATTCCCTTATAGAGTTCACGTGTTCAATCTAATATGTAGTTCAGTGCCTTGAATAATGTGGAGTGCTGATGCGTTTTAGTGCCTCCAAGGACCGGCCTGTACCTTCAATGGCTTCGCGTTTACCCAAGACCAATCCTAGTGACAGTCCAATCTTAGTTTTCTTTTTTCTCAAGGACAAATGAGGCACTTAGTAACATAGAGTACCAAGCGCCACATATAGAAAGACGCTTGGTACACTATGTTATTAGGGGCCTCAAATAATAAGTATTCAAATACAGCTATTTTTATGAGTCAGACCAAGGGAAACATGAAAAAAAGCTCGCAACCTACCACCCCGACGAAGAGAACTGGAGTTGCCAAAAAAATAAAATCCATTAATATCGGGTCAAAGTGCATGCCTTGACTTTCACCGCTTGGTAAAGACAGGCACAGTAGGGAGGATATCGTACAAGGAAGGCAAAGGTGAGTATTTCCCTCGTGGTCAAGGATAACGAACTCCCTGCACATACTGGCGACGCTCTTTCCTTCACGGCCAAGGAATATGTAGTTCAAGACAGAAACAATCCGTACAACTTGAATGGTCTGGCAACGCTCTTCCCTCCTTGCCCAAAGATATGTAGTTAGTTCATCTTAGTGCTACAAACAATGGTACTGCTTGTATGCTCTGGTGAGACTATCCCTAATGGCCAAGGAATATATAGTTCTTTATGCTGTGTCCTGGTTACCTCCCTTGGTACGGCAGACTCGGAAAGAGCCACCATGCCAGCACCGGGACCATGGAGGGACACACTCATTCAGTCACCACGTGTGCTGCCGTCCAGGACCGCGCTCACACCCAAGGGTCACGAGGCCAGGGTCTGTGGGGTCACTCGGCTAAAGGTGAGGCCTTGTGCTACATACACCTGTCACTTGGACGTGCTGCTAAGTGGCCTTCACCGGCTTCACGGGAGGCCTGCCCACCTGCCCTGTCTGACATTTGGGAGGAGATGGTTTCGAAGATAATGAGGGTCGTTATTTTTTTCCTGAACCATACTTTTTTTTTTACAGCAAAGGAGACAGCAAAAGGGCACACAAAAAAGGAAACAATATAAAAAAAAGTCCGCTACTCGCTGCTCCTGTAAAGAATCCGAAGAGGTGGCCGAAAGAGCAGTCAATTACGTGAGACCTGATTCCAGATAGCAAGTTTCAATGTGCAGGTATCTCTCGTTCATGCGTCACTGAGGGTCGTATTATAAGACACTTCGCCGCCCAAGAACACATATTTGACAAGGCTTTCATAGGAGTTTAGGGCATTTCCAGTAGTAGTTTTATGGCCCTGGTGGTAGATTGACTCTTCCTCTGTGCCGTGAACCTAAAGAAACACTCATTAGAACCCGACTGACCCTCTCTTTGACCTTTAGAAATAGGTAATGTGAGAAGCCAAGGTGTCTGACAATACCGACCTGAGTATCGTGGGACACACTCAATACAAAATAAATAAATAAGTAAAGACATCATTTCATCTTCTTAATCCTACTGAAGTTTCGATGTGACTGCCAATTATCTCGTTCATGCATCACTGAGAGTATCGTGGAGCAAACCCCAATACATATAAATTAACAAATAAATATCTTAATAAGTAAATAAATATCGCTGCATCTTCTGAATCCTAGTGATGACGCAGTTCCACAGGCTAGGTTATTACGATGTGATTTACCGGTAACTATCTCATTCATGCAACTCTGTGGGTAATGCAAGACCCACCATCCAACTTCTGAACCCATCTCCGCCCCGACAGGACAGTCTTCCCAACGCTGCTTCCATTTACCCCAAATATATGACCTGTTCCTCTTTTTTTCTTATCTGGAACTGTCTCTTCCCCCCCCTCCCCCTCCATTAAAATACATAAACTACATGACCGAGGAAATAAGTAATGCCACACTCAAAAAACACTTTCCGAGCGCTGCCTTACTAACAACAGTACACAGAATAAAAAGAGTCACGTAAACCACACACACACACACACACACACACACACACACACACACACACACACACACACACACACACACACACACACACACACACACACACACACACGGTCGTTTGAGAACCTGAAATGCGTGAACTCCTAAAAATTAATCACGGGTGTCGACGCTTGTAAAAAAAAAAAAAATCCCCGAGAAAGCACGGGAAGCATAAAGCATCAAGCACCATCATCATCATCACCATCATCAGCAGGAGCAAGTCTAAGCACCTCGACACCCACGCTCCTCCCCCCCGCCACCCCTCTTCTTCATTAGTGTGTTCTCTGAAACTGACTTCCTCTCCGCCGACCGCCCCCCCCCCCCCGCAGTAAATACCACCCAATCACGGGCCTTCTTCCGCTAAACAAACCCCAATAGCATGCTTCGGGTGATGGACGAGGGCGGGGCGTGTTTATCAATTATATAAAATGACACATCACGAGGAGGAGAAGGCGGAGAAAGAGGTGGTGGAGGGGGAGGAGGTGGTGGAGGGGGAGGAGGTGGTGGAAGAGGAGGAGGTGGAGCGGAAGTTGTGGTGAGGGTGAGGAAGGAGGAGAAAAGGAGGAAGCAGCAAATGAGGAGAGTGAAGGGAGAAAATTTGAAGAAGAAGAAGAAGAAGACGAAGAAGAAGAAGAAGAAGAAGAAGAATGGAAGAAACAAAAGCAGAAGCAAAAGCAGAAAAAGAAGAAGAGGAAGAAGCAAAAGCAGAAGAAGAAGCAGCAGAAGAAGAAGAAGAAGAAGAAGAAGAAGAAGAAGAAGAAGAAGAAGAAGAAGAAGAAGAAGAAGAAGAAGAAGAAGAAGAAGAAGGAGGAAGAACCAAAGCAGAAGTAGAAGAAGACGAAAAAAGAAGAAGCAAAATCAAAAGAAGAAGCAGAGGCAGAACCAAAAGAAGAAAAAGATGAAGAAGGAGAAGACAGAAAAAAAAAGAAGTGACAGAAGAAGGGTAATGGCGGCGGTAAAGGGGGAGGAGGAGGAAGAGATTGTGGAAAACGAGGAGCCGTCTAACACTCTACTTTATATGAACACAACGTAACATTCTTCACGCCGCAAGCATTACAATAGTTTCCCCCTCCACGCACCCCAACGCTACCGCTCTTTTCCTTGTAATGCCTCCCTTCCCTCTAACCTGCCATCTATACTGAACTAACAACCTACATACCTCTCTGCCTCCGTATATCCTCTCTACCAGTTTCTCCCGGTCACGTATCCACACTCAACTATAGCTTTCTTTGTTGCAGTCTTCCTTCATGCTTGTGCAATGCTCTCTGTTTAGCTTTCCTTCCTTCCTTCGTATGCTTTGTAAACCTTGTCTAGTCACACTATACTCCATTCTCCCTAATACACCATTCCTTCCATCCTTCCTCTCTATTCAGTGTTTCTCCTTTACAACTTTCCCCATTTTCCGTGTGGCTCCGATGTTCCTCTCACCAGTACTTTACGCCATGCACATTCTCCCTAATACACCATTCCTTCCATCCTTCCTCTCTATTCAGTGTTTCTCCTTTACAACTCTCCCCCATTCTTACTTTTCGTTTTCCTTTTCTTCTTTTCCGTGTGGCTCCGATGTTCCTCTCACCAGTACTTTACGCCATGCACATTCTCCCTAATACACCATTCCATCCATCCTTCCTCTCTATTCAGTGTTTCTCCTCTACAACTCTCCCCCATTCTTACTTTTCGTTTTCCTTTTCTTCTTTTCCGTGTGGCTCCGATGTTCCTCTCAGCAATACTTTACGCCATGCACATTCTCCCTAATACACCATTCCTTCCATCCTTCCTCTCTATTCAGTGTTTCTCCTCTACAACTCTCCCCCATTCTTACTTTTCGTTTTCCTTTTCTTCTTTTCCGTGTGGCTCCGATGTTCCTCTCAGCAATACTTTACGCCATGCACATTCTCCCTAATACTGCTTCCCTTCCAGCCTTCCTCTCTGTCTAATGTCTCCCCTATACAACTTTTTCTTCTTTCTTCTCTTCCGTGTGCCCCGCGAAGCTCCCCTCGGCCACTGCACTATACTACTCCATCCTTCCGTCGCCTAAGATGATCCTCTCCCTATCTTCTCCCTCCCCGCCGCCTATACCCTCGTTACCGGTGATTTATCCTCCGGGCAAGCCACGCCGGGATTAATATTCCTGCCCCCTACCCCCGCCGCCCCAGCCTTGCGTGTTCTGCCACTCTTCCCACCTTCCCTCTCTATCTCGCTTCCTCCACTCTCCCTACTCTCGTGTCCAGCCTCCCTCTCCCTCTCTCTCCTGACTCTTCTCCACATAATCTCTCGTCTTCCTCTCTCTCATCTTGCCTTACTTCCATGTTCTGTCTGCTACACACACACACACACACACACACACACACACACACACTAACCCCATCCCCAGGCAGTCATAACGCCAGGATGTAATTTGCTAAGTTTACAAAGCATCCCCGCGTTTCGGCTCCTTGACTCAGCCTTGCAAGACCGTCAAAATTTACGCCCTGACCAGCAACAGACACCACCACCACCGCTGCTCCGCCTTCCCTCCTCCCTTGCCTCTTCTTCACAACGGCTCTATTCCATTCCTCCTCCTCCTCCTCTTCCTTCGGCTCCTCCCACCTCTACCACCACCACCTCCTCCACTTCCTCCACCCCGCTGCCTTGTCTTCGCCACCTGCCTTCTCAACCAACACTCCCACACTCACTACACTAGACTCCCTCCCTCCCTCCTTCCCTCCTCTTCTGTATCTCTCTCTCCCTCCCTCCTCCCTTCCCCCTCCAAGCAGCACGTCCACATGTCAGGTATTATAATAACAAATGCTGCCAGGCGGTCTCCTTTGATCTGGCGTTCCATTTGGCTGATTCAGAAAGCTTAAAGTAAGGATGATAGGGGCGAGAAGTGAGGGAGGAGTGTCGGAAAGGGAGGGAAGAAGGGAGCGTTAGGGAGGGAGGCTGTGTGGTGTGTATGGGAGTAAATGTAAACAATGTGTAATATAAAACATGGAACTTGTCCTTGAGATATAACGAAAGAGAGACAGGGAGATAATAAGGGCAGGATGAGGGCATTATTTTTGTTGTTATTGTTGTGGTGATGATGGTGATGGTAGCGAGAGACAGAGACGAAGGAGGAGACAATAACGGTGGGATAAGGGTATTGTTTTTGTTGTTATTGATGTTACTGTTGTGGTGATGGTGATGGTAGCGGCGGCGGCATCGGCGAGACTTAACACGTCACCTAACACTCGTGGGCTGCCAAGCGAACACAAGCGGCCGAGTGGACTGTAAATCGCGCTCGCTGGCCGGTGAAAGAGAGAGAGAGAGAGAGAGAGGCGAAGCAAGGGAGGGGGAGGAAGAGAGGACGGAAAAGAAGGAGGCGGCGGCGGCGGCGGCTCGAAGACGAGTGAGTGCCTCTTCTCCTCCTTTCTTCTCTTCTTCCTCCTCCTCTTCCTCAACACCACCACCACCACCACAACGGAGCACCACCATCACCCGACCCATTAATCAGAGTCTCAAGGGTAATTACGGCTTTATAACTTCCTTAATTATCGCCCCCTAAAATTACTCAGGGCAATCAGCGACGAGGCGGACTGGAGGAGGAAGGAAGGGGGGGGGGGGTGAGAGGAGAGGAAGAGGGAGGGGCCTGGGTGAGGAGGAGGAGGGGGGGGGGTACCTTATCGCTATGCTGGACACACGTTCAATGCAAAAACCAATTGCTTCACATATGGAGGGGGCGGTGGAGGGGGCGCGGGAAGAATGACGACGAGGGAGCGAGCGAGGTGTGTGTGTGTGTGTGTGTGTGTGTGTGTGTGTGGCAAGGAGTACAGGTGGTGTCATGGAGGCGAGGGGCGGGAGGAAGGAAGGTAATAGTGAAGGAGGAGGAGGAGGAGCAAAATGAGGAGGGAGATGATATAGTTAGTGAAGCGGAAGAAAAAAAAAAGTGGAAGGGGGTGAAAGAGTGAGTAAACGAAGTGAGAAATTACTATCTTGACACACACACACACACACACACACAGGGGAACGTCGTAGAACCAGCAGCAGTAGCAGTATAGCGTTAGTTAGTATGCTGTGTGCCTTACTAAACAGTCGAGACACCTAACAGCCACTTCGAGTATACGCAGATAATACTAACACAACCAAACACAGACGCTTAATGAAGAAGGACCAACCAACCAAAGCTAAACAGAGGGCCAAGTAATTATATAATGGTTAAGTATAAATGGCTTGCTTATATACGTATACTGTGGTGTGGTATTGCTGCCGGCGTGGTAGTATACTCGTAGTGAACCTAAGCGGTGATGATGTTAATGAATTGTTGGTCTGATGTTATCCGATTTTAATTCATTGTAATGTGTATAAACGATTCGATCACGCTAGGAATATAAGCGTTTAATGAAGTTTACAATAACAGCGGGTTTATTTATTTATTTATATTGAGAGAACGGAGGTGGGGTGAATGCAAATTAAGTGGGAAGATATACAAATGAATTGAATATATTAATAAAAACGAAGCTTGGAAGGGAACAAGCGGAAAGAAGAAAAAGAGCAGATGAAGAAAGAAGATAATTAAAAAAAGGCAATGGTAAAAAAAATCTAGCTGGAGAAGAAAAAGAAAATACAACAGATGTGAAAAATGTAGTTAAACAAGAAAAAAAAATATTGGAAAAAAAAAACATGCAACAAAAGTGGAAGATCTCGCTAACTCCTCCTTACTTCGTGGTTTTCCTCGTGAACACACCACCGCATAGGATATAATAATGTCACTTTATCTAACCACCCAACGGCCGGCCACTTTACGAACAGCCACAGAGCGCTATTTGGAGAGGCGTGGAAGCAACACTCAACGCTTCCCCAAGGCCGAGTGGTGGGGGGTGGAGGTGGGGGTGTACGGCGGGGCGCTGACTGGTCATTCCACGTGATAACTCTTTTGTTTTTCCGACCCATACCGCGTAATAACTCGTACTGTCTTGCCTATTTCACGTGATAGCTCATGTTTTTCTTGGCCATTCCATTCTTTTGTTTTTTCTACCCATACCGCGTAATAACTTGTACTATCTTGCCTATTTCACGTGATAGCTCATGTTTTTCTTGGCCATTCCACGTGCCATCACTCATGTCTTCTTGCCTAATTCCAGTGTGATAACTCGTTTCCCTGCCTAATACAAGTGTGATAACTCATGCTTTCTTGGGTGTGGGGACGTAGGTTTTTCCCTCCAGTCCGTGTGATTCTTGCTCCTTTCCTTATGTGCTGGCCCATGTTTTCGTGGTCATTCCGCATTTGTTTATAGCGTGAAGGAATGTGGTCCTCCGCCAAAGACTGGGTCACCTCCTAAAGTGAAACCTTGTCACACTAGCAACTTAAGGTTATTCGTGTTTTTTTCTCTCTCTGATATTTTGTCACATCACGATTACTGAATCTCGCCACATTGTCACAACTGTTGAATCTTAGTACCGTAATATTAGAAAGAGTAATTTTTTCAGTATTTTTTCACTACCCTGTCAAACCTTACCACACTAAACACCTAAGGTAATTCATGTTTTCTTTCTCTTGCTATTTTGCGTCACTTTATAATTGCTGAATTTCGCTACATTGTCATTTAACTACTGAATCTAAGTAAGTACTTTCACACAAGAAATAACGTTATTATTTTCTTTTAATATTTCACAACACTGCCATTATAAACAAAATCGTTCTTTTCTTTCAATCTCAGTACCGTTACACTAGCATCACAACGCTACTCTTTGTTTCCCTCTATATATATCTTTTTTGTTGTTCTGTTTGACATAAGCATTTGTTATGCCTCAAATCTTAAAATATCTAAAGTATCTAAACAAAATCATTATCCTGCAAAAATATTATAACCTTTTCCTGCTGTTATTGCCTTTCCATATTATAAAAAACAATCTTCTTCTAACACAACCTGCGGCCAGAAAACAATGGTAACTTTTCTCCCCCCAGAATTTTCATAGTGTTGGTGGCAAGTGATTCAGGAGTATACTCATACACAGCAAGTTACTCTGTAGTATTATGCAGACTCTAAATGCTGAAGAACAAGAGCATTTTCAGTAAAAGTCATGAAATGTTGTTTGTGTTCCTCCTCAAATTTTCTGCCATGATAAGTAACGACAACTTTCTTTTCTTTACAAGAGTACACGAGAAAATCCACAGCAAAAAAAAAAAAAAAAAATTGTCCACATCATGGCATCTTGGCAGTGGAGGTAATCTCAATGTCAAATTTCTACGAGCACATTAAAACAAAATAAGTGGTGTCAGCTTCATAGTAATTGCTTAGGAGTGGTGAGATTTCCTGCATCCCAAGTCTCAGGCCCATACTCTCAAACATTTTGGGGCTTACACATCCACATTTGACAAGACTTTCGTAGAGGTTGTGGGTATTCCCATGGCTAGTTTTATGGGTTTTCTACACCATGAACGTGAAAACTCATAAAAATCTGATCAATATCCTTTTGTGGCCTTTGGAAATATTTGCTGTGAGAGCCAAAAGCATCTGAAATTAAGGGCCTCAGAAATACTATGAATATTCTCATTGTTGTTGGTACTGTTTCATGCCCACTGCAGAAGAATAACTACTATAAAAATATCAATGCACCTCAGATACTTCTCTGTGGCATCCATGACAGACAGATTTAATGAAATACAGTATAACCATTTTCAGCTCTCTTCATCTGTACCCACTCCCGCTGGCTTTTGGAAAATGCTCACGTCTTCCTAATTACGACTCATAAATCAGGAACATTCTATTACACATTTTATATAAAATTGAATTTCCACGGGCACAGATGATGAAAAACATGAAGACTATACTTACCGTAAGGATAATAATGGAGAAGTGCACTATAAATAATGTCAACAGCAAGAACAAGTGGCAGCTTTGATGCAGCAAGGTTGTGAAGACTAAGGAAGTGACGAGGGCAAAGGCTAATAACGAGTTCTGGACCTCCATTACTTCCAACGGTATTGCAACACAGTGTTTCAGATACTACAGTCTCTCCCCATGTGTAGTCAGAGCACCACTGTGTCATTTAGTTGTTTGGTAGTACAAACCACTGTTTCATATCCTCAGGATAAAAGATGAGAAAGAAGGCTGTTGGGGCTACACTGATCTAGATACTGTGATGTATATTGCATCCAAACTCCATTTCTTTAAGCAAAATCATGCTGAGGCTCAGGATTGCCAGAAATGAAGGCTGAGCCCCACAATATCATGTATGTAATGAAGTCACTGCTGCTGCCACAACAGCCTTGTAGAACCAATTGCTACAACAATACCTCAGCTGATGGGATAATAGAGCGAATTAGGACCAACTTTCCCAGCAGGGAGAAGGGAAGCCTCTCAACAAACTTCTTGGTTCACAGATACAAATCCACTTGTGGTAAATCCAAAACGATTACACAACAAACCAGCCATTACACAGAATTGTTTTACACTAAATGTGTAATTTGTACAAGATAAAATAATGGCTTTGGAAAACAAAGAAAATATAAATCCATACTAGACCAATAGCAGGAAGTGATTTCTATTCTTTCAGCAATCATACTACCTCTAATAGCTACAATCATTCTAAAAAAATCAACATAACTATCAGAACTAAGATACTGTTATCAGCACATATTATATATCTTCAAGGACGCTCCCTAAACTTGTCCCTCTTTTCACTTTACTCTTGTGCATCAGACAAAAAACTTTCATCACACTCACCCTAAAGAGCCGGCACGTCGCTTTCTGCCATCTATGTTGCCTGGAATAAAGGCAGATATTTTAGTTTTCAAAACACAAGTAATATAGGTTCATTTAAAGCATTACAACTATATACATTACCACTAAAAGGTTCATGCTTATCACATGAACTCCAGCAGGCCATGCGCTGTTTTATTTGACTGTGGACATAGTGATGATTCATCAGTATTTTATACAATTACTTACATCACAACACAAAATCAATGGTTAACATCTCCCAAAGGTAATCAGGGAGGAGTTATGATCCAATAATTGAGAAAAATAGAGCACCTTCCCTTTTACCCCTGTACTCAATCATTTGGGCTATTTATATAACACATTTTTTGCACACGTCAGTGTTTATATTCTAAACTTGTGGCCATTTTTATAGAATTTCAGCACCCCAAATTTCTTGAATTATATTTATCACCTAGCTATTTGCCACCTTGGATGATGTCTCCACTCTCATCCACTTCCATTTCCTTCACCACATTCAAATGGATCAAATTCTTTTCTCTTTTTCCAGACAGCCTTCTCTATGGAACTCTTGTCCTTTTCCTTCTTGGCTTTGGCAATAAAATCTAACCCAACAGTTTAGCTTGTTTTTTCTTTCAAAACATACCACCTTTTTCTGTATCAAAGCACTAGGTCCAGCTGAGATAATTTTGAGATACCTATTCACACTGTAATTTCTTTGCTCTTGCTCTTTGGGAAAAAAAAAAAAAAAAAAAAAAAAGCCACAGAAGCTTGTCAGATGATGAGTTGCATGCAAACTCTGACAGAGATTTTACAGCAAGAACGTGCTTGGGTGTATGGCCTAAATCACTCGTCTATGGTCTCACCTCTGTACACTCACCCTAAAATGACAATGCACATAGACTACTGATAAATAAAAGCTCAAGTGTAAAACACCTGTATCATTTTACCGATTCTTACACGAGATAATGCTTTCTTTTTTTTCATCCAGAAAAACACAGATGCAACCCTAGGTATCAGTCAACCAACAGGGGCTTGTCAGGGGGAAAGTCCCTATGATGCAGGCCCCAGGGATTTCTCTGAGCAAGTCTCCTTGCTGGCCCCCTTCCCATTACAAGTACCTCACAGAAGGACCCATCAACTTCCTCATCCCACAAGCTTTGTGTCCATCCCCTTTGCCTCATACATTCAGGATTGTCTCATGGCAACAACCCAGTGACCAAGGTTATCTTTTGGGTAGCATGTTACAAGTGCATATAACCAGAGATGGCGTTCACAGACTAAGACTATGCAGGTAATAACCCTCAGTTTAGTCTGACTGAGTAATCTCCAATTTGACACAAAGTCATTCTGGTAATATCCCATGATTCTGCGTAGGCACTTATTACCAAAGGCATCAATCTGCCTCTTCAAGTCACTATTGTCCATGTCTCACAGCTGCACAGTATAGAAGACAAAAAACACAAGTGACTTGAAGATCCAGATCCAGATACTCGTGCTGAGATAGTTCGCAACACCATAAGCCAAGACTTTTTGAGGAGACCTGCTGTTGTCCTCCACTATGCTGCCAAGATATGTGAAAGTTTTCAATAACTCTATGTCCTTGCCACATGCATGAACAGACTGTACAGTTTCATCCAGTAAGCCTTCAAACACATGTACCTTGGTCTTGGCCCAAGAATCCTGAAATTCCAAAGGCTTCACCTTCTGGTGAAGTGATGTGGCAATGATTATTGCATCATCAGCTTCAATATGAGATTGGTCCATGATGCTGCCTAATACTTAGTCCATACAAGTGTAAAAAGGCCACAGGCCTGCCTAACTCCCATGTTCAGAGTAAAGGCCAGTCAAAAGACCAACGATCCTTGCAGGAATCCAACGGTCATAGAAGATCCCAGAGTGCCTGAGGATGCATTGAATCAAATGCCTTCTTGAGATTAACATGGGCTGTGAGCATTAGACATTCATGTCATTAAAAAAAAATAATAATAATAAATCATTAACAAGCTACACTTGACCCTCGATTGCCCAGGCCTTGATTTTCAGGTTATCAAATTTTACAGACAAAATCCACTATCAAGCAGTTGTCAGACATATGCACAGTCAAATCCAAGAAACAAAAATTAACCCCAGTAAAAAATCTGGGGTTCGGCTAAGTCTGGTGGTTGCCTAGCCACGTTCATGTATCGAAACAGAAGTCTGGCAATACAATCAATTCCTTCCCCAACTCAATGTCGGCAAGATGGCGCCACTATAAACACTCGCCTGCGCCAGAACGGGCTGGGCCGACCATCAGGCCTCACCTGGAAGAAGCCTTGGGCCAACCATCAGGCCCCACCAGGAAGATGCCTACCGGCGCAACAGGCAACGACGTAAAAAAATAAATAAATAAATAAAAAAAAAATTAAATAAATAATTAGTTGCATGTTGAAATTGAAAAAGAAAATGGCAGAAATTTCATGACCGACACCAAATGTGCATCCTTTGATGACATGCAAATGATGCAATACAAGTCTTCAAACAACTTGTATTAATTAACCTCTAAAATGTGCTGCTTAAATGTGCAGGACAAAGTGTGATAAAACCCAGGGAAAGTACTGAGTATTGGCGATTGCCAGACTGAGTATTGTAGACGTGTGTGAAGGGCCGTTTCCCCGGACTGTAGCACTTTCTGATTCCTGGACTTCTGTGGTTCCCTGACAGGTGCTGCCCCTATGAGTCCAGGAAATCAAGGGTTGTGTGTAATGGTAAAGTTGGGGCCATAAAATATAGCTGCTTATGGTTGTGGTGCTCATCTCCATCTGAATGGCTCTTGTTGAGCCTGTGGTGGGTGAGAACCCATTATGGTAACTATAGATGCAGGGCAGGTGCACTATCCAGCTTACTACAGTTTATCTTCACCAGGCTTCTCCAGGTACCCTCTTGGACAACCCTAGCCCGTTTGTGGCACAGGCGAATTTTATTTATAGTGGCTGCAGTGAAGCTGCAGTGATGACTCTTGCTTGGCCCATGCTGCCCCACAGTGCTCCACTTGAGCAAAGTCACTGAAGTTAGGGTTGACTGAAACTCTGGGCAGCATGTGAGTAATCTTTCGCCACTCGACGATGGTTTGAAAAATCAGCGTGTTTCAGTAGGACTTGAACCTAGGTCCACAGACTCACCACACCAGCACGCTGACCACTCGACCACCACCTCCCCAGCTGACTGGTCAGGCTGGGATTCGAACCCAGGCCCACAGATTTGATGCTGGCCATACCAGCCACTTCATCATGGTGCCACATATTAATATGAAGTACACTCATTCACCAAAGAGCAAACAAGTACCACCAAGTAACCCTCAACAGTTTAACAAGAAAAATATTAATTTACCATCTGCTTGTGACAAGTATTTATGTATTTTAACTGTGTATACTTTACCACCACTTCTCAACTCCACATACACTGAGAAATATAGATTTCAGACAATGCTCCACAATTAATTAACAAAATCTCTCTCCTAAAACCACAATAATGCATAAGGTTTGCATTTAATAATTACCCATTATTTTTAGGTCCCTGTGAGAGGGGAGGATATACTCTCCACCAGATATCACTATACCAGTTAATATTAGACATCATAAGTCCTCTTCACTGGCCAGCCACATTCAACTGCACTGCTGAATGTTGTTGCAAGGAAGAGTTGAATGCACACCATTACATTAAGTAATGGAAAAGGTACATTCTCAAAATGCAAACAGTAGCAGAATATTGGAGTGAAAAGGCAAGGCATATATAATTCAGCACCTGCTGTCAAACTGCATTCAGCACCACAATAGTTTCTACTGAATGTGGAGTTAGATTTTTAAAAATCTGGCTTCAACTCAGGGAAATTTTAAGGTTGCAACTCCAACTCCACACCCTCTCAAAGACTCATCCAGAACAAGATGCATCATTTGTCACTGGGTACATTTTCTATGACATTGTCTAGTAATTTATTTCAGTGATTAATTCAATTAATAACAGGTTAATTCATGCAAAACATTACAAAATGTAATGTTTCAACAAAAATCTATATACGTACCTGAAATTAATATTCCCACAAAAACTTAACACAAATTGTTTGCTTTAAATGTCCTCCTACAAGAGCTCATAAAAAGCTAATTTCTTCCACAAATTTGTGGGAATTTCCCACAAAGTGGCAACACTGGGGCCCTAGCAGTGCACCCTGGTACTTTACATGAGAATTGATCACATAAAGGGAGTCGGGGTTGGAGATATTTTTACTGACTGACTCCAGCCAAAAGTCGCCAACTCCTCAACTCCAGACCTGACTCCACACCCCTGATCAAAGGCCTTTTTGTTGCTGAATGTCAAACAGAGATTTCCACTCACTTGTTTTTCCTGCCAAAAGTCGCCAACTCCTCAACTCCAGACCTGACTCCACACCCCTGATCAAAGGCCTTTTTGTTGCTGAATGTCAAACAGAGATTTCCACTCACTTGTTTTTCCTATCACCTGGTTTACGGTCAATGCGAGCAATAGTTGAATGCAGAGAATCCATGTCAAAAGCGGGCTTATTCCCTCAGCTAAAATATGTATATCGTCGGAAATTTTCTTGGATAAGACAATAATTTTTCTTAACTTGGTGAGGTGGGGGTCCTCTCCAGCATTTCTTCCAGATTTTTCATAATTTTTCTTAAATTTCTTCAATGTCGATTTTCACCATTGCTAAGGACTCCATATCTATTATAAACACTGACTCCAAATCCAGGCATTTTTTTATGCAGGTTGATAAGTTTTTAAGTGGCTCATTTACTAAGTTATTTCTCTCTTTTCTTAGGATGGTCTTGATTTTGCAACTAACCAATCTCGGTGGTCTAGTGGTCAGCGTGCCTGACTTCTACTCCGCGGGCCCGGGTTCGAATCCCAGCCCGGGCAGTCAGCGTGCAGCTCACCCAGCTGTTCATCCTCCCTCTCGGGCTGGTTGATAAATGGGTACCTGGGGAAACCTGGGGAAGGTAAACGGTGGTAACTCGGATGTCACACTGGCCCTGTGTCCCAAGGTAATGGGCTCCCTCCCACCACAGGCTCAAGGGCCAATGTTACGGAGATGAACACCGAGGCCACGCGTTGCTACAGCGTATGCCCCCAACTTACTTTACCTTTATTCTGTAGTTTGCACAAACATTTACTTCGTTGATGACAGTTATATTCGTCATTATGTTATGCCTGTTTCAAAGGATAAATTCATTCTTATTTCTTACTTTGGAAGGTTTCCACATCCATTTCCAGCAGACCTTTTTGCCAATAAATGTATTCATTATTTACAGGTATTGATTTTTAGCAATGTCTACCAGAGTTTGTCCTCTTTCATTTTGTAAATCTAGGTCATGATTTTCTATATCAGTTTCTCTAAAAAAAAAAAAAAATTTCATGCTATAGCATCAAAATTACCCATGATCACATTATAAGGAGTGAGCTCTGTTCATAACTCATTGAACATCATGAAACTTTTCAACATTCATTGTTATAGCTAGACGCTGGGACACACACTAGAATTATCTCCAGTTTGTAATTTTAACGTAATTTATATGTTACTAATGCTAAGCAGCAGAATTCTTTTATAGTTTTCCTTAATCCCACTCTGTATTCTGGCTTACTGCTGTCAAGGTTGCATTTTCACTCAAGTACATGACCACTCTTAAGCACTTTTGTTCCTCATCAAGCATCCTCACTTCACCGAGTCCTTCAACATCTTTATTTAATTACGTACATATTATATGTACAGTAAGCCCTTCCATATCCAGACATGCTCCATATCAAGATATAAGATAGCCTTGGCTCTATTACATCTGTATCTGAGTTTGCTTGTCTATATCCAGACAGAGTTCCGACAAGGCTGGTCGGGCCAGACTACAAATGCGTAATGGGTAATGGGGTCCCTCCCTCCTATGGGTTCTTAGATACCAATCACAGGCTCAAAGGTAGAGGTGCAGAGATGAATGCCTTAATAAAGCACAGGTATAGTGTGTGCCCCTAACTTACTTAATTTTATATTATACTTATTATAAATTATGAAATGCCTTTTTTTTAATTCTCAAGTGTAATTCTCAAATACTTATATTAAAAAGGCATTTATATCCTCCATACAAGTACCTACTCATTTTAGTACCCATTTCTTTACAGCAAACTGCTTACAATTTGGCCTTCGTGTTACCTATTAATGGTTACTCACAATAAAAGTGCAGGGAAGCTGCGTTAATACCCCAGCATGAACCTAATGACATCAAACAGCAAGGCAGAGACTGGCCACAAAATAAAAGACTGGGGAGGTGATGGAAGTCAGTTAATAATACTAGAGAAACAAAAACCTAAGAAATTAGTCATCATATAGGTGACATTCCTGGTGTAAATCTTCAAATATCTTTCCTAACAGATAAACCATACACTGCTGATAGCACTGCCATTGTGTCATGAAGTCCACAGGTCAGTTTTACTAGTTATAACAAAGCATAAAAGGCAGACACTTGGCTATGCTAATTTTCCTCCCTCCTCCAACGCTGCCTCCCTTTGTGAGACGCTGGGCTGATGCACCCCTGTAACCCCCCTACACGCGTCCC
>NC_066511.1:22619421-22841921 GCF_024679095.1 Eriocheir sinensis
CTCCTCATCGTGCAGCATCAGCAACACCACCACGTGGACTCGTGGAGCCGCCGCGCGGCGTGGAACAGCTGGGACAGAGTTCTCTCGAAAACGAGACGATGACCTCGAGGGCGACGACCCCCGCTCCGCCCCCTGTCTCTTACACTAGCTCCCCCTTTTTTTCTCCCCGACCGTTAAAGAGTCGAGATTAATAAAATCTCGAAATGAGTTCCAGAAATGGAACCCGTGCCTTCGGAATTAAGTCAGACAGCATGTGTACATTTCCGAGAGTTTTCACTTATTACAGTTTCTCTGAAGCATGAGGGAAAAAAAAAAGTAGAAAGAATCTCATCAAGACTGTTGTTGTCACGACACAGCAGCCGGGAACGCCAAGCAAACCGGGAACACGGATCAGACTGTACTGAAAAACGAAGTGTTGTATGAGTGTGTCGTTAAGGCTAATTGATGTTTGAAGGTCAGTTTGCCCTGATCGATTGACTGACTGATTATGTCAATAAATCAATTTTTTTTAATTCCCACTTTTAAAAGGAATGCCAAATTGGCAAAACATTAATGCCCTTTTAAATTCTTGTTGTCAGAAAGAGAGAGAGAGAGAGAGAGAGAGAGAGAGAGAGAGAGAGAGAGAGAGAGAGAGAGAGAGAGAGAGAGAGAGTGTGTGTGTGTGTGTGTGTGTCAGATGAATGGTCTTAGAGCCGTAGGTTCAGATGACTAATGAGATGTGATGTGCATTTGTTAGCAATGTACATACCAACATTTATCGGTAGAGCGTCATAAAGTAAACGCTTATTCTACACAAAATTATATCATTGACATTAGCTTTTACTTGAACTTGAAACACAATGTAACTTTCCTTTTCACTCACCAAACAGTAGGATTCCACGTATCTCTCAGTACATGACACCTATACACACCGGGGGTCATACTCTTAAAACCATTCGGCGCCCTATCTAACCCAAACCTTGCCATCGTTACATTTTCGAGTAATAATGATATAACTGTTGTACCCACGAGACTACCCAATGAAATATGTACACTGACAATAAAACGATAAACAAAAAAATCACCGTGGCTCTCTAGTAGGTTGTTTAAAGCTGAGCGGTCGGCGGGCGAGACCAGCACCAACAGCACCGGGTCAGCGGGACAGCAGCAGCAGCATGATAAAGGGGACGCGTGCATCACTGCCCACTCGCAACACCTCCCCTTCTCTTGCCGCTGACCTTGATCCTGTGTACCTGTTGATCTGGGAAGCTCCTTTGTTTTCGCCTACACTGCATTCAACTTGGTCAACCTTGCACCTCGAACACTTATATTACCACTATTCTACCACTACTACTACTACTACTACTACTACTACTACTACTATTACTACTTACGCTCGCCATTACTATTATTGTCACTATCTCCGGCACAATTGCTATCACCACGCCCACCACCATACCCCCGGTCCACCACCACCACCACCACTTGTCACCATTACCACCACTATCGCCACGAACAGAACAGGCAACAGCGACAAAGATGAGGGCGGAGATTTATTATAATGAGGTGGCGGCGGAAGCTGGTCATCTGTCTGTACCACATGAGAGAGAGAGAGAGAGAGAGAGAGAGAGAGAGCACACGGCTTAGCTTTCTTGGTTCGTCCGTCTCTCTCTCTCTCTCTCTCTCTCTCTCTCTCTCTCTCAACAAGTCACGAACTGCATATTAGCTCTTCTTCCCTTAATACGAAATTAAGTATGACGCGCGTCTCTCAACTTCTTCCTCCTTCAAAGAGTTTGCTCAGATGAGAGTAACTTACGGAAAATACTACAGCGTACAGAAGTGATGATATGTATTGTAACACCCAATAAAACGCAAAAGGGGAGCTGAGGGTCTAGTGCGCATCTAACATAACGGTGTGTGCAGTCATCCCACGAGAAACGCGTGCCAAAATTTGATGGAAGGCGAAGGATTTGGTCAGTGGTTCCCAAACTTTTCTAGACCGGCGCTGCCTTGGCTCCCAGGTGAATTCCTATACCCCCCCCCACACACACACACAAGCGAACACGCACCTCTTTCTCGGTATTTGTCATGCTGCAAATTGAAAACAAGATTATAAACAAATATATGGTTTACATGTATTTTAGCTTTGCCTTATGTTTGTGACATTGATGTCACTCAGATTTTGTAAACACAAAAAGTTAATTACTTATTATTATTAAATGCCACCCTACCCCCACCTACAGCTCCCTTTATCTACACTCCCCCCCCACACACACACACTCCCAGATCATTCCACCGCCCCCAGGTGGGCGGTACCGCTCACTTTGGGAACCACCAGCTGGATTAGATGAATCCTCTTGACCTTGGTCTTGGTTCGGGAGGTAGTCATTCCGTTTGGCAGCAACTACAACCTTTATAAAGGTTTGCTCTTTCTTAGTCATAATTCCAACTACATTTGGCCACTCTTCTATACGTGTGCTTTTTGATGAAGTGGTAGACCTTGACAAAATACACCGTTGATATTTTCATTATTGACACCAAACTGATGATTGCTGTGCGTCTTTATACTGGCAACTTCGGTGGTTATGTAACAGGCGAGGTGACTGTCGCACCTTAGCAGCAACAAGGAACTACGTAGATTATGACACAGTATAGCTGTCCTTTTATTTGATATTATTTGAATAGTCTCAAGGAAGTCAAAACACCAACAAAGAAAATCATCAAGACATCCTTACCTCTATCCATACACCCTATTTACATACGATTGTTGAATAGTGGCCCTTCAAGTGAAAAGGTTGCACACCCCTGCCCCATGCATTGCCGGAAACCAGTGTTGGCACCGTCACTACTAACCATGTTATCGCGGTGGGCGTGTACTCTTGTGACGCCTCCTGATAACAACGCATGATAAGATCCACCTACCTCGTGTTCCTTCCTCCGACTCCGACGCAATAGCCATGCACAGCCACCCTCCTGAGTCTAGGAGGCGAATCTGCAGCGTGTGACTGTGTTTTGAACCTCACTGACGCGGAGGTAACATGGCAAAAGCGGTGGTGTGGGTCCGGGTGGCCATGGTCCTCCTGGCGGGTCTCATCGCGTCCTGCAGCGCCTTAGAAATGGGTCCCAAGAAGGAGATACCCGACGACGCACTGTTTCAGGACCGTGCCGCCTTCTGCGAGGGCTGCTACGCCATGGTGCACGGTAGGCTATGCAGTACTCTTCTGCTTCCTCTTCCTCTTCCTCTCCTCCTCCGCCTGCTGGCAATCGTGTCCTTGCTCCCGAAGTTATTGTAGGAAAAACAAATCATGTCTTTTCTCTATTTTTTTTTTGTGTGTGTGTGTATTTCAACTCGAGCGTGGCGATCTCTTTGATATCCATGGAGGTGTGTGTCTCAATGAAAACATATTTTTGTAACGCTTCACGCTGTGGTGGTCATTCACAATTAATATTTAATAGCAAACACTTCACTATGCACATGTTATATTTCTGTTTCGTCCTTTTTGTCATTTCTCTATTTTCAAACATTCACCAATCTTTAGATGTCTTGAAAACGGTCAAAATACGTGGAAATTTCACCTGTTCGATTTATTTAGTTTATTCTTTCGATGTCTTTAGTATTTTTTTTTTCTACAACAAAGGAGACAGCTCAAGGGTACAAAAAAAAGGAAACAATAATAAAGAAGCCCGCTACTCGCTGCTCCTAAAAAAAAAAATATCAAAAGAGGTGGCCGAAAGCGAGGTCAATTTCAGGATAATCAAATGTGAAAAAATAGCAAATCTAACAAAAAAAAAATACTATTGAATACCACTGATTCTCCATGGCTGCATCGTGTGTACCATCTCGACTGTTTGATACACGAAACATCTTCCCTCTTCATTCAGTTATTCCCAAATTGATCAAAACGTGGAATGTACCCTCAGATGATATATTATTCCTCTTGTCGATATGGATAAGTTTGAAGCAAAAGTCAACACCCACCTGTTAACACACTAGGCGTTGCTTTTGTCCCCCCCCCCCCCCACACACACACACAAACTTTTTATTCCTTCTTACTTTACTGTCACTGTCTCTTTTATTTTTCATATCCATGTCTGCTCATTGAGGGGATTCTGTTTGAGTCTATATTATTTTTTCCCTTGATGCCCTTACATGACTTTCAATAATGAGTAATAATAGTTCTTATCCTCAGAGGTGGAGAAGTTGATGACGCTGTGGCAGAAGGAGAAGGGCTCGGTGGAGGACCACATAGACACAGCGCTCCACGCCGCCTGCAGCACCGACCGCCTCAGGACCTACGTGCTCTCGCCCCCTAAGATGATGCGACTCTGCTCAGGCATTCGAGGTGCGTGCAGCTGAGGCTCATGCACGCTCCTCCGGCCGGCTCTCATAACAAACATTTCCAAAGGCCTCGAAGGAAATTAATTTTGTTCTCATGAGTGTTTTTTTGTTCACATTCTTGATGCAGAAGCCTTGTCAAACTATCAATAGGCTCATACATCACACGGGCTTTTTTTTCTTCATTGTTGCGGGCTTTTTTATTGTATCCTTTTTTTTGTGCCCTTGTGCTGTCTCCTTTGCTGTAAAAAAAAAAATCATAAAGGCGATAAAGAAACAGATGATACGAATTCAACATACACATACACACACAAAAAAAAAATACACGTAATACTTACCTGACCTCCTGTGTCCGCTCTGCTTCAGCGCACTACATGGACGAGATCGGGCTGGCCATTCTCAGACACTACACCAGGAAGGAGACTCGAAGTGTGGACCATCTCTTCCAGGACATCTGCAGGAAGGCCATCCCCGCGTGTCCCAAAGGCCTCACCCCTATGACCGTGACCAGACAGGTGCGTCAGCTGATCATTTTACCTGTCCAGTTAGATACGCCTTGAATTTCCATTTGTCTCCATCTGTCTCTGTATATCACAAGCACCCAAAGATTCGAAAAGCGGTTCGGATCAATTCTCATTTCCCTTTCACTATATAGGTATGTATTTTTTTTACTCAAATTATTTCCCTTTAACTAGGTATTAATTTTTATTTTGTGTATCATGCTGTCTCTTTATTTCACCTGCTTACAAAGACATCAATCCTTAAGGTGTGCTTCTTTAAAACTGTTCTACCTCGCGTGTGTGTGTGTGTGTGTGTGTGTGTGTGTAATCAACTGTTCCCTTGTTGTCTACTCTTTAGCTTTCCATCTCATCCACAGAGCGCTGAAAAAAAAAAAATAGGGTAGCGATGATAGCAACACTCGTAAGCAATAACATAAACTGCTTCCCTAAATATGAAAAAAAAACCGGCCTCGTTATTAAAATGTTGCTTACCCACACATAAAAAAAAAGTGAATAAAGTGGTGCTGCTTGCTCTAATTAATTAACAACATTTACATCTGTACATTTGTCTTAAAAGCCGAGGCCAAGTCCCTGTGTCCGAGTCCCTCCTCTGTGAACCATCCTGCTTAATTTGTGTTCGGCAGCTCCTTGTCTCAACATTGCAAGGACCCATATTCCTAAACGTATCGGGCTCCCCATTATTGCTGACCACAGATGTTGCGCCGACTAAACGAAACTTTCCAACTTTTCCCATTACGACTATTCTCCAAGGCCATAGAGAAGGGTAACCAGGTTTTTATGGGTGATTTTCCGGTTCATCAGAATTGCAGAGGCCGTGTAAAACTATCACTAGGATCACAAAACAGTCCATAAAAATCCCAGCAATTTCTAGGAGAGGCTTTTCAAACGGGCGAACTGGGGTAGTGATACGGTTAAGAATACGGGCTTTTAAATCTACAGCCCTGTCTCTACAACAAATATACCTTAACTAAGAACAAGAAATGATCTCAAGGGAAGCTTCGGTCATTTCAAAACAACGAAGCACCTCTGAGTATCTTTAGAGTTTTATTAAGTCCCAAGTTCATGAAAAAATAGAAGTAATAAACAAGTAAGATCAAAGAATATAAGTAATGATTTGATTATATTATTGACTGGACCCTCCTCGCACGTACAAAAAATGGACTCGTGGTGAAGCTGTATCCAAGTGCTCTGCCCTGCTCTGGCTGCCCTTGACGTGAATGCCCGAACATTTTTTCCTCATTCTTCTCCTCTCTCTCTCTCTCTCTCTCTCTCTCTCTTTTAATCGGGACGCGCTCACAGTATCAAAAATTATTCCACCGAGGCGAGACGAGTTGCCAGATTCAGTTGTGACCCGTCCCAACTCAACCCAGCCTGACGGAGAGAGTTTTCACGAATCCGGTAACTCAATGCTTTCCTGCACGCATTGGTACGATTCTGAGATTACGCCAGATTTTTAAACGTCGTATTGATGGGAATTAACAACACTCAAGACTAGGTAAATATATAACTAGTGGTTGGTATTATAAGACACTTTCGCTCCTCATATTAACTATTTTTAAAGGTTAAAGAGGGAAGCAATCGAGTTCTAATGAGTGGTTCTTTGGGTCCATGGTACAGAAGAAGGGTCAGACTACCACCAGGGTCATAAAACTGCTTCTAGAAATGTCCAAAACTCCTACGAAAGCCTTGTCAATTAGGTGAACTTTGGGTACGGAATATTTAGTAATACGGCCCTAACGAAGGATGTTTTTACCTTGACTCGAGAGAACCCAACTAATCTCCTGTTCGGCTTTTGGAAATAGTTGATGTGAGAAGCAGAAGGAAGCGTTTGAGGATATATATATACCGACGATTGGACGAGGATGCTTTTTCGTGTACGTGTTTTGCGGGACTTTGCGTACTATTAGGCTACTATATATAACAATTATGTGGCTAGTTTGTTTTTGTACCATTTTTGGGGAACGGGGTTAGTTAGAAAGGCTGGATTTTCACAGAGTTGACTGACACACACTCAGTCTTAAAACGTTATATTAAAATGTCAACAAAATAAACTAACCACGCCTTGAGAAACGGATAAAAAAAGACATATCAGCCACATTATTGTTACTGAAGACTAGTGCAACGTTTGAGAGAGAGAGAGAGAGAGAGAGAGAGAGAGAGAGAGAGAGAGAGAGAGAGAGAGAGAGAAATGTCCTCCGTATTCTGCCCCAATACAGAGATACAGAAGAAAATGGCAAACAGGCGCAGATGGTTACAGTTCTAGACATGTCTTGAAACTACTCCCCGCTCGAACGTCTGCTGAGCCGTTTAGGAAGGAGGAAAATTAATGCTACTCCACCGCTGCGCTTCAACACAAAGAATGTCTCTGTACGTAGTCTAAACCGTTCTGGAGAGATATCTTATCTTATCCGTATCTCCTTAATGATGATGTCCTGCAATTTTACCTATGCTGTCGCCAGAGATGAGAGCCGGTAAGGAAATTAAAGGCTAAACTGATCGACCTTTTAGCTTACTTCTTCAGAGATTGGCGAACGAGAAGAGGAGTTTGATAGTTTGATAAGATGATGTCCTGTATACTGGCACCAGAGATGAGAGCCTGCGTATTACTTGACTTGGTGTATATAGACTTAGGAGCGAGGAACGAGGAAAATAATTGTCGATGCAGCACACGAAGACACTCTGAGCGCTGGCATTTGACTACGTGCTCAAACACCTGATTTCACTATGGTGGGGAGGTGGGGAGAAATGGAACACGTGCACGACCATCACTACCATAACATAGGACAGGCATTGGTATAACACGATACAAAAAGGCCATAGGTGGGGAGGTAGGGAGAAAGGGAACACTTGCACGACCACCACTACCATAACAGGACAGGCATTGGTATAACACGATACAAAAAGGCCATAGGTGGGGAGGTAGGGAGAAAGGGAACACTTGCACGACCACCACTACCATAACATAGGACAGGCATTGGTATAACACGATATAAAAAGGCCATAGGTGGGGAGGTGGGGAGAAAGGGAACACTTGCACGACCACCACTACCATAACATAGGACAGGCATTGGTATAATACGATATAAAAAAGGCCATATTCTTAATTAAACATTCCGACGACCAAGCACTCACGTTTTCGTATAGGAGTTGTAGGTATTTCTCTGGGGGAGGGATAGTTTTATGACCCTGGTGGTAGTTTGGCAAAGCTTATGTATACCATGAACGTGGAAAAACAAAACTCACGAGAATTCGATTAATTTCCTTCTCGGCCTTTGGAGAGAGTTGACGTGAGAGGCGGAAGGAAGCGTCTGAGAATGCCCACTATCAAGGTAATCAAGGTAGCTATTTTTACCTTGCCGACGATTTCTCCGAGGATGCATTTTCGTGTTTTGGAGGAATATGCGTACTATTAGGCTACCACATGACACCAAATCACACTATTAAGGGCAGAAAACGCTACCACATCACATGCACACAGGCTTTCGTATAGGATAAGTAGAATGTTGTTCGTTCACTTAATGAGAGTTTGTTGATGATAATGTGTTCTATAAGAGGGCATATGATTGTTTTGTGAGTTTTGCAGGCTTCCTTCACGTTTATTTAACCATAGACTACTTCCTCTAATGTATAAGAAAAAAATAGTCATACTTTCCTTACATCGAAGGCACAAAGGACCATATTCTTCAACGTTTCGGCGCAAAAGCACACACTTGACAAGGCTTTCGTGGAATTTCTGGGTGTTTCCTTGGGTACTTTTATGAACCTGGTGGTAGTTGGACCCTATTTCTGTACCATGAACCTAAAAAACACTCAAGACAACCCGATTTACCTCCTTACCAACCTCTTGAAGCAGTTGATGTGAAAGGCGGAAGCGTCTTCTAGAAAACGGACCAAAATAATTATATCATCAGCCAAACACCCTAGCATCATAGGAGCCTTCGTATGTAGGATATCGTCACCTTCGTAGACAAAGCTCCTAGGTCATTATTTTCTACTTTACAGGAAATCAGGAAAAGAACTGTCATTACCTCATTGGGCTCAAGATTTATAGGCAGAAATGAAAAGGCCAATTCTAGAACACTCAAACCCTGAATGATGAAGGCAACTGTACAAAAATGGGCGTCACATGTTGAAAAATTGATGTAAACAAAAATCTCGAAGTCGCTGAAAAATGACTTAGGCAGTTATTTTATGAGGGTGACGATATGTTCTAGGATGCTGTTAGCTCCTTACGTTCGTCATATGCCAAGGGGATACACCCACTGCTACAGGAAATGAAGCGCCGGACGTTCCTCGCAGCGAAGACACAACAATGCATCATCAGACGAGCTTTGTGTCTCTTGTTTGGGTTGGGGAAGAGCACAAACTTGACCCTTTGTGGCCGAGGGGAAATATTCGATCCACTGCCATTGACCCCCTTGGCTAGGAGTTCGGTCTTCAAATCAACCTGAAAACGTATCCTCATTTTATGTACAGAGCACCGTTGCCAGATTGTCGTACTCAGAGCATAGTATTTACCGGTTTCTGACGCCTAACTATTGCCAAGAAACATCAGGAATTAACTATTTTAACGATAATTATAAGTGAATCTCGTTATTGGGGTCCACGAGATAGTTTTTGGGTTGGAAGTCGGTAAATATAAGAGACTGAGTAAGACAATCTGGCAACGTTGGTATAGAGTTGAAGGTTTTGTGAGAAGGAAAACGTGTAGATGCAGTCAAACGTTTCTTGAAAGTTATGTATAAATGATAGCATGTAGCGCCTTTACGGAAATGTCATTATCTTCTTTGACAGGCGGAGAAAATCAATGTTGCTGTTCCGCTGTTTCTATATAGAGTTGAATGTGCAGGAGATACAGAGTCAAACGTTTCTTGAAGTTATGCATAAATTACAGCATGTAGTATTTCCATAAATCTCCCTATCTTCTTTGGCAGGCGGCTGTATCTTCGTCGTTATTTTTATGGAGAGCTGAACGTTTTGTGTACCATAGCAGGAAAAAAAAGAAACGTGTATTAGATGCAGAGTCAAACGTTTCTGAATGTGGAGAGAATCAACGTTACTGTGTCTTATCGTTATTTCTATGAAGAGTTGAACGTTTTGTGTAGTACTGCGGGAAGAAGAAAAACGTGTAGCAGACACAGAGATAAACGTTTCTTAAAGTTATGCGTAAATGATAGCATGTAGCCTTCAAGTAAATGTCACACCATCTTCTTTGACTGGCAGAAAATTGTTGTGTGTGTCGTTATCGATGCGGGAGCTCCATTGCTTCGAAATTAAAGTATAGGTTATAGACACGACTCGAGAACGTCAGTGATTCCTCAAGTCTGGGTGTGGCAAGTGTTCCTTCCTATCAACAAAGGAGAAAAGTGTCGGTCCCACCATGATTGGACTCGTGACCTTTTCTTGTATGTTGTTAAGTAAAAGTTGCACCTGTTGGGGGACGCTTCCTGCTAGTCAAACAACCCCCTGAAAGTTTTTGTTGACGCTAAACACAGAGATGGTAACGTGGTCCTCGTCAATAAGGAGTTGCGTTAGCCAGCCAGCCAGTCATCAGTCAGCATCCCTGTGACTCATACATATCGTACCTATTTCCTCGTCGCCGTGCCAAAGAGCGCAGGTTAAGTGAAATTCGATTGTCCTTATAGATATATCAACAATCTCCACTTTCTCCTTTTGTTCTAACACTGACTCTGTATTGCCCGTTTTACTGTACTTTCGGACGATCATAACATTTATTGATTGGGGGTTAGTATAGAAAGCACCTCCATTCTCCTTTGTTTATTTCTCTCCGACAATAAAATCAATCAGTTAGTCAATCAATCGGTCAATGAATGAATGAATGAATCAGTCAATCAGTCAATCAGTCAATCACTACTAGAAGTTTTGCAATACCACTCGACCTTGAAAATCACGCGGCTCGCTTGATCGGGGTGGAGCGGCAGGGAGCGGGCCGGCAGGGGTCGTCAGTGCCAGTGGCTGCGTGTGGCAACAGTGTCGAGCGGCACCCGAGGGACGCCGGTGGGGCCAGGCCAAGGCTGACGCTACACACTGCTTGTTCCTGTGAATAAAGACTCAACTCGCCCACAGAACAGGACTCGCCGCTCCCCTCTGACCTTTACTGCTCACCTGTCCATATCACAAGATTAAGTTTTATTCTATATTACAAAAAAATCTAAAACTCACTGTCACATGAATTCTCTCTCTCTCTCTCTCTCTCTCTCTCTCTCTCTCTCTCTCTCTCTCTCTCTCTCTCTCTCTCTCTCTCTCTCTCTCTCTCTCTCTCTCTCTCTCTCTCTCATTGTTGTCATCTCTGTGTGTGTGTGTGTGTGCTATTGAATGCGGCACCACGCACGCACTGCTCCACTCAGATCATACATATCCCCCTTTGCACCCACATGAAAACTTGTCGCCCTTTGGATTTCCCCTTCTCTGTAATATCAGTTTAGTGGACGCTGCTCCTCTCCCCTCCCTCAAATCCTTCTCCTCCTCCTCCTCCTCTCACTCTGCTTTGCCTGTTTTAGGAGGGTGGGTAGAGGCTGGCGGACATGGGAAATACTTTTTGTTTTTCGTTTGTTTAGCATCTCGAGATGGGGTAAAGTTGAACTGAAAATGGACGTCTTTAAGATATGTAAATGGACGCATCGGAGTCTTAAAAAAAACAAAAAACGATCGTATAATCACCCAAATTCCTTTCCTGCTCTTTTATTAAACAGACAAAGAGAGAAACTTCTATTGATTTTCAGAATGTTATTTATATATCTCTTCAGTCAATAATTACAGTTCAGTTTGTTATGACGTCAATTGAGGGGCTGTAAATAGTCTGCGACACATACACACACACACACACACACACACTTCGGCCTCAGCGGAATTCATAGAAATAGATCGTTGAGGTACACATTTCTGTTTGTACGTGTGTATGTATGTATGTATGTATGTTTGTATGTATGTATGTATGTTTGTATGTATGTATGTATGTATTTATGGATGGATGGATTAACAAATGTATGTACTATGAATAATGCATGCATGTATGTTTGCATGTATGTATATATGTATGTATGTATGTATGTATGTATGTATATAGTGCGTATGTATGTATCTATCTATTTATCTATCTGTCTATCTATCTATGTATACGTATGGACGGATGGAAAGGAGCGGAAAGGAAGAGCTACTATTCCACCAGGACGTGAGAAGGCGGGTTGCGTGATAGGTGGAACAAGGGGAGAGGAAGGCAGGCCGGGGAAGGGGCGGGGACGAGGGACACAAATCACATAAACAGGACCGCTGAATCTGATCTTGCGTGTCAGTCCCCGGAGGAAACGAGGCGAATGGGAGACGTCGCAGATCGAAACATTTAAACTTTTTTTTTCTCCAGACTTCCTTGTTTCTTAAAGTGACAGGAACAAGGAGCCAGACCGATAGTACTTACATTAGAAGAGTAGTAGCTCATACTGTTAAACTATATAGCTGAATCCTACAACACGATATATCCAGCGAATAGCCTACAATTTAAACCAGTATTTCTAAACATATCGGCACCTCGGTTTACCTGAAGTTCCTGTGCTTTTCATGGACTATTATATTGATCCCAGTGATAGTTTTACACGGCCTCTGCATCTTGAATGGGAAAAACTATATAGCTAAATCCTTCAATACAACTATGGTATATCCAGTGAATAGCCTATCCTCTGCGTCTTGAATGGGAAAAACTATATAGCTAAATCCTACAATACAACTATGATATATCCAGTGAATAGCCTATCCTCTGCATCTTGAATGGGAAAAACTATATAGCTAAATCCTACAATACAACTATGATATATCCAGTGAATAGCCTATCCTCTGCGTCTTGAATGGGAAAAACTATATAGCTAAATCCTACAATGCAACTATAATATATCCAGTGAATAGCCTATCCTCTGCATCTTGAGTGGAAAAAAAACTATATAGCTAAATCCTACAATGCAACTATAATATATCCAGTGAATAGCCTATAATTTAAACCAGTATTTTTTAGACATATCGCACCTCGGTTTACCTGTTTGAAAAGCCTCTCGTGCTTTTCATGGACTATTTCGTGATCCCAGTGATTGGTTTAAATGGCTTCTGCATCTTGAAAGGGATAATTCAACCATAAGAATCCGGTTAATTTTCTTTGTGGCCTTAGGATATAATCGTAATGGAAGACCGATACGTTTATAAATACCATGGGCCTATCAATAACTACACTGCTCACCCCATCCACAGTAACACCTTCATCACCACTCCAGTCATCACTACCAGCGCTAGAACATTCACTGACATCACCCTAACAGGACCAAAACCACTTCCTGTATTTACTTTTTTTTTTACAGCAAAGGAGACAGCAAAAGGGCGCACAAAAAAAGGAAACAATAAAAAAAAAAGCCCGCTACTCACTGCTCCTGTAAAGAATCCGAAGAGGTGGCCGAAAGAGCAGTCATTACGTGTATCATATCAATCATTCACGTGTTACAAATCAATAGCAAACTTAATCATCACTTTTACCCTCTTAGTTCATCTCTTCACCCTCGGTTGCCATGTAGTCCTGTTGCATCTTCCACTTTAGTTATTCTAAGTGTCTACCCCATAACAGAGCTGCACGTCTAATATGAGCTCCCCAAGGCCGCTAATCTACCCTCTATGAATGTTACAGGAGAGCAGAAAGAAGGCGGAAGAAGAGAAAGAGAAGGAAGCGAACACCCCAACAGCCCAGCAAGACGCGAAGGAAAAATCGACCCCGAAAAAAGATGGAACCAAAGGAAAGACAGCCGCTGAAAAGAAAAAGGACGAGTTATAAAAACCAACTGCAGAAATGAGGCGGCAAAGAAGGACACGAAGGCTCAAAACAGTTAGATTCAAAAAGGTGAAATTCGTCCCAGAAACAAGATGGAAAGAAGGAGGAGAGACAGAAAGAAAAAAAAAAAAGGAAGAACCAACTGCAGAAATGAGGCGGCAAAGAAGGACACGAAGGCTCAAAACAGTTAGATTCTATAAGGTGAAATTCGTCCAAAAAACAAGATGGAACCAAAGGAGAGACAGCCGCTGAAAGAAAAAGGACGAGTTAAAAGAACCAACTGCGGAAATAAGGCGGCAAAGAAGGACACAAAGGCTCAAAACAACTAGATTCAATAAGGTGAAATTCGTCCCAGAAACAAGATGGAGGAAAAGGAAAGTCGGTCACTGTGGAAAAAAAAAGGATACTTATACGAACCAACTGCGGAAAGAAGGCGGCAAAGAAGGACACAAACACTCAGACAGCCCTATAAGACACGAAGGAAAAACCGTCCCGGAAACCAGATGGGATAAAAAGAGAGGCAGCCACTAATGAGAAAAGGAACGAGTTATATAAGAACCAACAGCGGAAATACGTCGGCAATGGATAAGCAAGCTGACACAAAAAACGTCAGACAAGAACGAAAAAAAACCCGTCCCAGAAACAAGATCGGACACAAGAAAGGCAGCCATTGAAAGGAAAGAGGATGAGTTAGAAAAATCCACCGTAGAAATAAGGCAACAAAGGAGAAGAAGGAAACAAAGACTCAAAACAACTCGACCAGAATGAAAAACCGTACCAGAAAAAAATAAACGAAAGGAAATGAAGCCACTGAAAAGAAAAAAAGAAAAGAAAAGACGAGTTATGATAATGTGCGGTGTCGCGGGAGAAGAAGGAAACAAACACTCAAACAGCTGAAAGAAAACGAGGAAAAAAAAAATCCCAGAAACAAGATGGAACAAAAAGAAAAGGCAGAGGATAAGAAGGAAACAAGGACTTAAAAAAAACGTCCCAGATATAAGATGGAAAAAATAGACGTATACAGCCACAGAAGAAGAAGAAGAAGAAGAAGAAGAAGAAGAAGAAGAAGAAAAAAAAGAAGAGTTGCTGGTGCTGCTATCTTGCTAGTCCCAGCGACCAGGAATCATCATTTGTAGGGGAGGAGTGTACACTAGGTAGCCTTGCATACACCCGGCAGGTGGCTGGTTAGACTAGGCTATAGTGCTGTCGGTGTTGCTCGGCGGCGGCTGTTGCGTGCGTTGCTAGGCTTGATGGTGGATAGTGAAGAATGTGTGTGTGTGTGTGTGTGTGTGTGTGTTTCTTTACGGTACTGATTATGGTATGTGTGTGTCAGAAAGAGAGAGAGAGAGAGAGAGAGAGAGAACTTTGGTTAGCATCATAGGCATACTAACGGGGAGTGGAGGTAAGTTAAAAAAAAGAAAAGAGGAGGAGGAGGAGAAGGAGAGGAGGAGAAAATAGAGTGCTGGTGTAAATAGGAACAAAAAAAAAAAAAGTAACAGGAATCACAGAAAACTCCTACTATACTACTACTGATACTAACTTAATAAAACTGAGTGACAGTAACATAGTTTCTCCATTGCCACGACAGAGTAATTCTTCTTCTTCTTAAGGATTTACCCCCTAAAAAGGGGGAACGGGCCTTTGTCGATTGACGGCCCGTCGCAGGGAGGAACCCGCCGCTGGCGTGCGGCGGGTAGACAGAGTAATTTACGCAACTCCATTTATATACTTTATCAGGTTACCCTCAGCCTTGTCAGTCGTTCCATTGGTTGCATCTCTCTTACGTCCACCGTTGCCAGATTGTCGTACTCAGCCTCTTGTATTTGTCGATTACCAGCCCAAAACTGTCTCCTCCACTCCAATAACTGGCTTCATATATAGTTATCGTTAAAATGGCTAGTTATTGGTGTTTCTTGGCATTAATTATGAGTCAGAAGGCAGAAAATAAGATGCTCTGATTACGATAACATGGCAACGGTGCTTACGTCTCTCTTAGCAGTATGATGAAAATATATACATACTTTTTTTTTTCTTTTTCACAGCGACTTTCACCCGACACGTCCATGGAAAGGGAAACACGGTGTACCATAAAGGTGTTTCATATCGTTAGTATCTGCTGCACCTACCTATGGAAAGAATGGTGACGTGTTTGCGGGGAAGGAGAAAGTATGGAGGAGCTGGAAGAGGAGGCGAAGGTGGAAAATAAAGGTGTATAATAGTAGTAGTAGCAGGAAGAGGAGAAGGAGGACGGGGAGGAGGAGGAGGAGGGGGGAAAAAGAAGAAGCGGAAGAGCATAGTAGGAGGGGGCGGTGGGGGTGGGGGAGGGGAAGGGATGAAGATGAGAAAGATAAGCATGAGAAAAACAACAATGATATAGTGATACTGTCCACGCGTCATAATACTCTCTCTCTCTCTCTCTCTCTCTCTCTCTCTCTTGGACATGGCAAGGCCCCGTGCGTACCGAGGCACGTGCGGGGACTAAGGGCGTAAGGGGCGAGGCGGAGGAGGCTCTTCCGGGTTGGTGGCGGTGGTGGTGACGCTGGCGATGCTGGTGGTGGGCGTCATGTCGGCCGCGTCGCTGATGAACCACCTTTCCCTTGCATGTGATATGTGTGTGTGTGTGTGTCCCTACTCACAGGTGTCGTTTTTCTTTTGTTTATCCTCACAGCGCTCGTGTTTCCCCTGGTTATTTTCCCCATCTTTATCTCTCTCATCCTCCTCAGCTATCCGTCCCCTCATATTATACTTCCCCGCCTCTTCTTTCGCCCCTTCTGCTCTCCTCCTCCTCCTCCTCTTGCCGTTCGCAGTTACGCAGAGAAGAGGCACATCGCGACGGCCTTCAGAGTGGGCCACCGCGTCATTGATTTATGCGGCAATCACTATCACTCCATTACAACATCTCGGTGTAAAGAATAAATATAGTCGCTTGTAATTTTTTTTCCCTGTGGGCGACAATATGATTACGAGAGCGTGTTGTAAAAGAGCCTAAAGGAACGGTTACGAGGACTCTGTTGCTGCCGTACGTATTCTGAGCGCTATGATTGCCTGGTCGTTTGTGTCTTCTTACTCTTTCGTCGATACGTAAGAGGAGGGGAATAAAACATGCAAGTGATTAGCGCCTCCCACCTCACCGCTGTCACTTTTTTTTTTACAGCAAAGGAGACAGCACAAGGGCACAAATAAAAGGAAACAATAAAAAAAATCCCGCTACTCGCTGCTCCTGTAAAGAATCCGAAGAGGTGGCCGAAAGAGCAGTCAATTACGTCAATTACTTGTTGCTATTACATCCCTCGCGTCTCTTATTAATTTAGTTATCCACTTATTTACCACCAGGATGTAGAAAGGGCCAGTGATTATGCTCCCCAACCCACCGGTGTACCCTCACTTTTTAACCTATGCCTCGCTCGCGTTTCCCTTTTAAATTAGTCTGATTGGTTGATAATTTACAAAACAGGACACAAAAAGGGAGTTACGCACCGCTGTGACCTTATTTTTTTACCTTACATCGCTCGCGTTTCCCTTTAAAATTAGTCTGATTGGTTGATAATTTACAAACCAGGATACAGAAAGGGAGTTACGCACCGCTGTGACCTCACTTTTTTCCTTACATCGCTCGCGTTTCCCTTTTAATTTAGTCTGATTGGTTGATAATTTACAAAACAGGACACAAAAACAGGAGTTACGCACCGCTGTGACCTTAATTTTTGACCTTACATCGCTCGCGTTTCCCTTTTAAATTAGTCTGATTGGTTGATAATTTACAAACCAGGGTACAAAAAAAGGGAGTTACGCACCGCTGTGACCTTATTTTTTTACCTTACATCGCTCGCATTTCCCTTTTAATTAGTCTGAATAGTTGCTAATATTCAAAACAGGACACAAAAAGGGAGTTACGCACCGCTGTGACCTTATTTTTTTACCTTACATCGCTCGCGTTTCCCTTTTAAATTAGTCTGAATAGTTGCTAATATTCAAAACAGGACACAAAAAGGGAGTTACGCCCCCTGTGACCTCACTTTTTTCCTTACATCGCTCGCGTTTCCCTTTTAATTTAGTCTGATTGGTTGATAATTTACAAACCAGGATACAAAAACAGGAGTTACGCCCCCTGTGACCTCACTTTTTTCCTTACATCGCTCGCGTTTCCCTTTAAAATTAGTCTGATTGGTTGATAATTTACAAACCAGGACACAAAAACAGGAGTTACGCACCGCTGTGACCTCACTTTTTTCCTTACATCGCTCGCGTTTCCCTTTAAAATTAGTCTGATTGGTTGATAATTTACAAACCAGGATACAGAAAGGGAGTTACGCCCCCTGTGACCTCACTTTTTTCCTTACATCGCTCGCGTTTCCCTTTTAATTTAGTCTGATTGGTTGATAATTTACAAACCAGTATACAGAAAGGGAGTTACGCACCGCTGTGACCTTATTTTTTACCTTACATCGCTCGCGTTTCCCTCTTGATTTCGCTTGATTGTCCGTTGATTTACCACCAGGATGCAGAAAGATAACAATAAAGGACGTGATGAGACCCCCGTTGCAAGATTATCGTACTCAGAGCATAGTATTGACCGGGTTTTGACGCCTAACTATTGCCACGAAACATCAGGAATTAACTATTTTAACGATAAATATAAATGAATCTAGTTATTGGGGCCCGGGAAACAGATATTGGGTCGGAAGTTGGTAAATTTAAGAGACTGAGTACGACAATCTGGCACCGTTGGATGAGACCCTTCCTACTTCCCTCTATCGCTTTACTTCCATCTCCACAGTGCTCGCGTCTCCCCCTGAAGTAGTCTGATATGATAACCGGCTTTTAAATCACCAGGATGCTTAAAGATAAGAATACAGCATGTGATGAGACCCTTCCTATATCTCTATCGCCATGCTTCCATCTCCACAGTGCTCGCGTCTCCCCCTGAAGTAGTCTGATATGATAACCGGCTTTTAAACCACCAGGATGCAGAAAAGGGGTAATGCATGTGATAAGAGGTTCCCTACTCACCGCTGTCGCCTTACTTTATTTTTTTTTTACAACAAAGGAGACAGGTCAAGGGCACAAAAAAAGGAAACAATAATAAAAAAAAGCCCCCTACTCGCTGATCCTACAAAAAAATAATCAAAGGAGGTGGCCCAAAGAGAGGTCAGTAGTTTATCTCGTTCTTGTTGACCTCATCGTCGGTGTAAAGAAGCGGGAGAGTGGTAATGGTGTTGTGTGTGGCTCCTCTCCTTCGTTTTAACCTTTCCGTTGGTATCTAGAAGCGGCGTTGGCTTCCGCTGGTCATTTACTTCCCGCCGCTCTGCCATACACTCCCAACACCAATCTCTTCCTCTCACACGTTATCTATAAGTAATACATGAGAGGAAGAGATAGGAGTTTGGAGTGTGTGGCAGAGCAACGGGGAGGAACGGACCCGCGGGAGCCTACGCCATTACAGTCTCGCCAATATGATTTCACTATAGCGGTAATGCGTGTTGTAAGTGGCGGTTTTTCTTGCTCCTAGACCGCTCGTAGCTCCCTCTAGCAGTCGGACCGTCTATATTTATGTCCCCTTTCCTTCCCTCTCCTCATTGATTTCTTTTGTACAACTGCCGAGACCCGTCGCCGTTAAGGAAATTTTCAGCTCCGCGTACAAATGGCAAAGAGCTTCCCTCACAATGGGGCGCAGCAGCTTCGATCGCGCACGTGAAAGGAAAATCAGAGTGTGACACCTGAGATTCCCTCCCCCCCGCCTCCCCCCCCACACACCCGGTCTTTACTGCTAGGGGATACGTCTTGATTGGTTTTACCTGTGTGAGGTGCTGTATGGCTTTGCCCGAGCGAGCTTCGACAGGTGACTCTCAAAACACAGGGCACCATCATTATCATCATCATCATCATCATCAGAAGCAACAGCCATAGGAAAAGGCGCCAATTCCCACGTTTTCCACCTCTCCTTCTAGTGCTGGTGTGCTCAATCCAGTTCGGACAAAGGTTCTAACTCCATAATCACCATCTGTCTTTCCTTCTGTCTGCCCCGACTTCCACGGCTCCTGGTTTGCCACTCTGTAATTTTGGTTGGTTTATATCTGTTTAAACCCATGACGTGACCTGCCCATATCCACTCTTTATTCATCCTTATTCAGCAGCGAGTAGCGGGCTTTTTTTTTTATTTATTATTGTTTCCTTTTTTTAGTGCCCTTAAGCTGTTTCCTTTGGTGTAAAAAAATAAAAAATAAATCTTCGTTATCACAATATCTCCAACTTTTACCTGTTTCCCAAGACCTAGATAGTGCGTATATATAGATTTTGCCTATTTCCAATATCCATGATGCTCGTCGCTTCCTGTTTCTCCCTGTCACACCCAGCAACGCGGTATCAAACGAAGGTAATCCTGACACACATTTCTGGGGGTTTCGAGAACGTTTCCCTCCTGAGCAAGATAAGACTCAAGACTCCGCAGCTGTGTTCGGACGCCTCCCTCTGATCGATGCCTGGGGGATACAGCCGCGTGCGTGGAGGTGCCGAGGCAGGTGCAGTAACCCGTAGCCCCGTGTCCTTAGGAGGCTGGCTGGCGGGACAGGCTGGTTGGTTCCTGTCCTGTAGTGTAACTCACGTCTTGATCAGGACCTCCCTTAACATGCTATCCCTGTTTTCTTCTCCCTTTCTTCTTCCACCATTTTCAGATTCCTTCTCTTATCTCCCTTTCCTTATTCTCCTCTCCTTTATCGCTCTCTCATCAGGACAGCAGGTTGGCGGGGAAAGGACAGCCAGGGGACGATGGGTGGCTGCCTGGCTGATTCTGGTTCGCTGCAGTTCGGACTCACGTCTTTCACGGGAACTTCTTACTTTTTTTTTTTTAGATAGAATAAGAGAAGTAGCTTAAGGGCAAAAGAAAGAGAGAGAGAAAAAGGTTGCTAAGTCCTGCTCCTGTAAAAAAAAAAAAAAAGAGATTGTTCGAGTGGGAAATGGCAGTGTTCTACTTCAGCTTTATATATTAATTAATTAATTAATTTATTTATGTATTTATCTATCTATTATCTATCTATCTATCTTAATCGCGAGAGAGAGAGAGAGAGAGAGAGAGAGAGAGAGAGAGAGAGAGAGAGAGAGAGAGAGAGAGAGAGAGAGAGAGAATTGCTTTTAACTATTTCTTATCTGTGCTCCTTCCAATCGCAGATAAACAAAAGACGCAATTAAAATAAAAGTCGCGTCAGAAATAGTCCCCCCATCAGAGAGCTGAGGGCTCGAATGGTGTGAGCGCAGGATCAACTTCCTGGAGCCCCTGGAAAAGACGGGCAAGGAGGATTAAAGGGGAAGGCATATTGTATAAAGAGGTTGAGGCCATTTACCCGCCACCTTTGGAATGCTATTTGTGTTTTATTAATCTCTATGCAAAAAAATCCTCTCTCATATAGCTTCTAAAGCTTGTCAACACTGAGGCGGGTTATTTCCCCTACTTGGGTAATGGGAAATGGAAACTAGGATTAGGTGCATGTCAAGCAAAGATCATGTAGTCAAAAGAAAATGTAGTATATAATAGTGTGTATGTGAAACAAGAAACTAGAGGATCATGAACACTGACGTACTGCTGATGAAAAAAAAAAAAAAAAAAAAAAAACGGCGGCTCAGGGACGAGGTAATGCTCCCTCCGGCCAGCGCGGGTCGCCGGAGGTGAGGAGGGGGCGTCGCCGGCCGCCCGTCGCTCCCGTGGCGGTGCGCGGACCTGGGCACCTGTTGCTTGTCGCCGCCACCACTGTTGTTGCCTCCACCGCCGCCTGCCTCCCCTGTGTGTGTGTGTGTATGTGTGTGTGTGTGTGTGTGTGTGTGTGATATAATCTAAGGCCGGTTTCCTTTATATAAACACTGACTTCATGCATTATATATCGGTAGGAACGCTTTGCCAGCTCGCTTATTTACATCTGGTTGGCAACACGACGGAAGACTGTTTGTTACAAGTCATGGCAGACTGTGTGGCTAGACTAGGAACTGAGCTGCCTCTCATAACGGTACGATATAAATGGTATCTCTAGGATATTTCATTCCTGTTACGGTGTTTCCTTTAGTGGTAGCGACACATTAAAAAAAGGACTTTAAATTACTTGGCCTAAATTATGACCCAGATCTTACAAGGTACTTTTAGTTCATAAGACTTTTTTCCCCTTTAAGAAACGACCTCTTGCGCATCTGAAAGAATACTGATTTTTTTTTCGTATTGTCTCACTATGAGCGCCATTGTTCCCGGGCGTGACTCTCTGTTGCAGATACAAACGTGAGAACGCTGAATCGATTCTTTTTATCAGGTTAGGTTTTCTCTCTTCCTGAGTCTGTCTGTCTCTGCGGCGCCACCACTCATCAGCCTCTCTTTATTTACTTTTTTTTCGTATTCATAGTGTTAATCCATGTTCCTTTTTCTTAACTTATGAATGGTATGTACCGACTCAAAGATACAGTCATTATTAATATCACATAATTCTAACTACGTACTGTTGAGGCTATTTTTTTATAATAAGGATTTTTTGAAACTTGTTAACCAAAATAGAAGAAGAAGAAGAAGAAAATGAAGAAGAAGAAGAGAAGAAAAAAGAAGAAGAAAAGGAAGAAAAAGAAAGAAAGGAAGAAAGAAGAACAAGAAAACAAAATAAACAGCACGAGCGGCAGTAGCGAGAGTGGCAAGTCACCCCCAAAAGCCGGAAGTCACCCCCTGGACGCTCAAATTAATGGGCACGGCGACAGTTTACCGGTGGGGATCGATATGAACTTGCGTGCAGGGCCTGGGCAAGGAATCTGGGCGGGCCATGTCCCTCCGCTGAATTAGTGCGGAAAGAGCCACTTATGTGTATGTGTCTGGCGCCGGGAGTGTATACGGCATTACAACCACGGAAGAGAGAGAGAGAGAGAGAGAGAGAGAGAGAGAGAGAGAGAGAGAGAGAGTAGGAAAATTGTGAGGCGCATCATGAAGCAGCAATCCTTATTAGATGAGTGTTAGCGGTTCACACTCTCCCCATGAACGTCGCTGGCTACCCTGGTGTTCGTCGTGCACCAACACCGGGAATGGTATGTTTCCCTCGTTGCCGTGTGACCAGCCCGAGCCGGGTGGACCAAAGACACATAGGTCGATAGTAGAGTGGTAGGGGTGGGGGTGGTTCTCAACACCACGTGGGACAGGCAATGAAATCTGGAGGTGAGCGCAGGCCGAGTCAGCCGCTGCCCTGACCCTCCTGTGTCTTCTGGAAAGCTAGCTGGCGGAGCGGTGGTGGCCCTGCCTGATACGTAAATTCGTTCGTTCGCCTTGCCCACGTAACCAGCTTTGTGCGTCTTAGAGAGAACGAAAACATGTCGTGGGATATATTTTCTAGTGATGATGAACTGAGTCGTGTACACCTTCAAAGTGTTAAGGAAGGCATCATTTATTCAATACTGCTACAAATCCTCTCCGTGTATCGCCGAGCAACGGGCCAAGGTTGGACACTACCTGTCGCAAAATCAGCTGAGCATTGACACGCTGTCAGACGCACGAGCAACACTCGGTGCCCGTGGATATTAATTGAAAAGAAGTTAACAGCAATAGAACATATGCATATAAACACATTTTAAATTTACAATAAATCTGCTACCATTGTATATTCCATCACGTATATACGTAAAAGGAAGCCCTTGTGATGCTGCAGTACGACACTGTGGCCCGCCATGCGGCAGCAGATAGTAGTGTCATCTTGTGGAAGTGCGCCTCCGCGAGACATGCTCCTGAGTTTTTAAAGTATTGAGCCGTGGCACGCTTATGGAACCATCTACATCAAAGAACACTCGGCCTGAAGATGGAGACGTGGTGTACCATGAGCTCAGGGAGGGTGAGTACAGCTGACGTTCGTTGACAGGCTGTTAAGGGTGTGGAGAAGAGTGAGTCACGGGCCAGGGCCAAGACACCAGCCCGCGGTGCCACTCGCCTTGACTTACACATATTTATAGATTTCGTAACAGATGAGATAATTTCTATCCTGACACTTGGTGGTGATTCGTGAAGGGGTTGACAGTGACGTGCACACGGGGCAGGAGGTGCGATGTTGCCGGCTGTGGGGCTGACGGCGATGTTGAAGTGCTTGCTGGCGGAGGCAACTCTTGTTTGCTTATCAGGTGTTGGTGCCTCTTACAGATGGCCCTGATGGGAAGGCCGCCTTTCTTGTGCCCTTCAGCTTGCTGGCTCTCGCACGCCTTAGTAACCAACATGCCCACTACAACACTGACGAGCCGCCACGTCGAAATAGGAAAGAATTGTTGGGGCCGGCAGGGAATTTGAGGGAAGTAGTCAACCGTCCTCTATAGCGGGAGGGGCGGGGAAGGGTAGTACCTACTGGTGACCCACTCCACTGCCTCACCAAATCGCTCCACCCACCCGCGGCCAGGGCACCCTCGCCCTCGTCTCCTGGGCAGCCTGCCACGCCCACTCACCTGCTGGCTCATTCGCTACTCTGCCTCCTGCCCACCACTGACCTTACCCTCCTACCTGTTGCCCGACCTGATCCCCCTTCTCTCTCACACATGCGCTTGAAGACTCCATAATAGCGACTCCTCATCCTCGTCCTCCCCCTCCACACACACACACACACACACACACACACACACACACACACACACACACACACACACACACCTGTCAGCTCCCTCCACATGTGACCTTTCCTCGCGTCACCCTCATACCTGCCCCACCCCCCATCCACACTTGCCCACTTGATCTCTCCACCACTCATCATGAACCAAACTCTTCCTCTCACCACCTGCTTCCTGCCCAGCCATCACCAGTCACTCTTTTGCTTGGCTTTCCCCACTCCTAGGCTCCCTACCCTGCCCTCCTCTCCCTCTTCCCATTACCTTTCACCTCCCGCTATCTCCCTCCCTCTCCTCCTCTCGTCCTTGTCTTTTCCTATTATGTAAGAGTGTATCGTAAAACCAAGGCCCGTTGTGAAGTCGAGTATTTACCTTTACTAGCCACCCCAGGCTGCTCTTCTTGTAAAGGGTGCCTGTGGGTGTGTGGCGTGTGGGCGGTGCTTGTGAACAGGATACTCACTTAGCTTTGAAACGCTGTTGTGATGGTGGTGGTGGTGGCCATAATAAAGGCTGTGTCAAAAGGGGTATATTGAGTGTGTTGTTTATTTCGTTTTGTGTGAATGGGATTATTTTCACGTAGGAAACAATAGCGTGGTGTTGGACGTTTATATATTGTTATACAACGTTTGTCATCCCTGTTTACTCTCCCAAATCCTGTTATTAATTGTCATGGAATTGTTGTAGTTGCTGTTGTTTTGTTGTTATTGTTGTTGATGTTGATATTGTTGCAACAGGAGCAACACCAGTAGCAACAATTACATTACCAGTAGTAGCAGTAGTAGTAGTAGTAGTAGTAGTAGTAGTAGTTGGAGGAGGAGGAGGAGGAGGAGGAGGAATTATTGTTGTTGGTACTGAAAGGGTAGTGACATTGGTGATAGTCGGTGGCGGTTGTGATAGTGACTATGGTAACGGTGGGTTGAAAAAACAAGTTGAGGGTTCTGGTAGTGTCAGTAGTAGTGGTAATGGTGGTGGTGATGCTGGTGATAACTAACAGGACAGGTGGCGGTGTTGTGGGCTTTCCCATCGCTCAGGTGTGTGTGTAACCGAAATGTGATCCAGGGGTGGGGTGGGCTGGGGAGGCGGGAGTGACGGAGGTTGGGGTGATAATAAAGGGGAGGCGGACACGAGGAGTGGCGGTGGGGAAGGCAACGTTGGGAGGATTAGGAGAATGAATGAATGGGGACTTGGGTCTTGGGGAGGATGACGAGGAGGCGGTGGTGTGAGTGGTGATGGAGTAGGTAATTTGGTGTCAGGGCCTTTATGGTGAACAGTGGTGATGAAAGATTGATTCATAGGAGAGAAGGGTGATGATATGGGCAAGAAACGCAGTAGATGTATGAGGGAGGTAATGTTGGAAGGGGGAGAAGTATATGATATTACTGTAGTTGTTGAATATGATGGTAAATAGAGGGATGCTTATGGTTAGGGGTAGCAGTGAAGACGGGGTATTGTGGTAAACAGGGTGTCAAGAAAGGATGAGAATGATGATAACAGAGAGAGAGAGAGAGAGAGAGAGAGAGAGAGAGAGAGAGAGAGAGAGAGAGAGAGAGAGAGAGAGAGAGAGACTGTAGACAATAATAATAGATGATAGTTGTGGATAGATGATGTGGAATATGGCAATCGTAGGGAGGTGGATGTGGCAATAGTAGTTCTGGATGGAATGGATGAAGTGAATAGTTGTGGCATGGAAGGGATGTGGATGTGGCGTACGAAATTGTGGATAAATTAAGTGGAATGAAGTAAAGAGGACAGCATTAAGGCAGAGAGGGAAGTGGATGAATGTGGTAATGGTGGTTGTGGACGGATGAGGAGCAGGCGAGTTATTTGTGGATAAATGAAGTGAAATAAAGAAATCGTAGGGAGGTCTATAGATGTGTCATACTAAATTGTGGATGAATGAAGTGGAATGAAGTAAAGAGGACAGCAGGATGGCAGGGAGGGAAGTGGATGTAGGTAATGGTGGTTGTGGACGGATGAAGAGTAAGCGAGTTAGGGAGGGCAGGAAGGAATGGAGACGTTATTTAAATATAGCGTTTACCACGAAAATGATTAAAACCTTAAGAGCTACGCCTACGAGGGGATATGATTTAAGTCTTCAAGTACCTGAAAAAGTTCAATAACGTCGATCACTCCAAATTCTTTGCACTATAAATAACGGTTTACCCATTCAGTCGAGTCGATGTAACACAGACATTGGAAGGAGTTTCTTTTCAAACCGAATCATCCGCCACTGGAACAATCTTCCCTCAGAAGTAGCAAATGCGAATACCATCAACTCCTTCAAATATCGAATCGCCCCAAGTGGCTGTCGAGCAGATTAATGCACCAAAGCGGGCAATCTCATAATGAGCCATTAGGCTTTCTGTTGCCTGCATTTCCATGTTTCCATTTCCATGACATTGCTGCTGAAAGCTTTATTAAGGCAGGATGGACATCCCACGCTCTCTCCCTCCTCCTCACTCCGTCCCTTTGCCTTTCCCCTCTTCCTCTCTCCTCCCCACTCCGTCCTTTTACCTTCCCCCCATCCTTCATCTCCCCCACACTATACTCCCCACTCCATCCCTTTGCCTTCCCCCCGTCGTCTCTCCTCCCCACTTTGTCCGTTTAATTCCTCCCCCACCCTTCCTCTCCCTCTCACTTTACACCCCACTCTGTCCAGCCACCACCTCCCCCACCCTTTCTCTCCCTTCCTCCATGCTCTCCACTTTGTCCTCCCCTCCCCTCCCCCTCCCTTCCACTATGCTCCCCTCTCTGCCCATCTGCCCCCTCCCCAACCCTTCCTCTCCCTCCCACTTTGCTTTCCTCCTTATCAATCTACTCTCCCCCTCCCTTTCCCTCTTCTTTCCCACTCTATCAACCCTCTCCACCTTTGCCTGTATACTGCCTCCCCTCCCCCAGCACCACCACAAGTCATCCTCCACTCCCGCCAACTGACATTCCTCCTTTTCCCCTCTCTCCCACTCATTCCTCCCTCTTCCATCCTACACTTCCACATGACCAGCCTCCTGCCCTTCCCTTCCCCCACATCCCCGGTTCACATCTCCTCCCCGTGCCCCAACCACCTCCTACACCTCCTCCTCCTCCTCCTCCCAGCAACTACGCAACAATCCCCCCTCCGTCTCTCCCCCCCTTTCCTCCCCCTTCCCCATCCTCGTTTATCACCAAGACTCGGTTTCTGTATTCGTGCGCTTCTCTCTCGCCTCACATGTTTCTACCTCCTCCTCCTCCTCTTCCTTCCCCCTTCTCCTCTTGCTTCTCGCGCTCAGTCCCCCCCCTCCCCCCACTTCACATGCAGAGCCCTCCCACCCCTTACCCCCGTCCCCTCCCCGCCCCGCTTCTCAACACAAACACATCCCCCCGCGAGATGCCCCAGCTAGCATCTCGCAGCGACACGTATTCAGCCATGGGAACCGCAGGAAATTCTTGCCTTATCACTAACTACCCGGGGTGTTTGTATCGTCTCTTCATCTTGCTGTCTGCGCGTCCCTGGTCCACAGTAGGTAAATTTGTGGGTCCTCCCTCTATTGACGTGGTCCCGTTTTGTTATGGCGATGGACTGAGTGAGGCTGGGATGGGTGAATAGCGTTTTATCTTCGTTTTCTTATAGGAGAGCTTGGACCTTTTTTTTCTGGCGTAATCTTGGCCCTGCTCAGTAGTTGAAGTAGCTGTAGTGTATTTATTCGGCACTGATGCTTCTGGAGGGCTAGGGAGTCTAAGGGAGAGCTTATGGGATCTTTTAGTCGTCGTGGGATGGACTGGGATGCCTCTCCGTCAGTTCATTCCACTCCACGCCACCACGACGCACACAATACAAAGGATGAGAGTTGCGGTTATGTTTCTACGTTGCTACTGTTGGAAAATATGTTATTATTGCACTCCACGCCACCACGACGCACACAGTACAAAGGATGAGAGTTGCGGTTATGTTTCTACGTTGCTACTGTTGGAAAATATGTTAGGAGAGGAAGAGTTAGAAAGATCTCTCTGCTTCTGTTTATTGCACTGCACGCCAACACGTCACACACACTTAATACTATGAATGAGAATTATAGTTAGGTTTCTACGTTGCCACTGTTGGGATATAATGTTAGGAGAGGAAGAGTTAGAAAGATCTCTCTGCTTCTGTTTATTGCACTCCACGCCAGCACGACGCACACACATACTTAATACAGAAAATGAGTTACAATTAGGTTCCTAGGTTGCGACTCTTGGGTGAGACCTTAGGAGAGGAAGATTGCTAAATATCTCTCTGCATCAGTTTATTCCACTCCACGCCAGCACGACGCACACAACACAGAGAATGAGTTACAGTTAGATTCCTTGGTTGCGACTGTTTGGCGAGACCTTAGGGGAGGGAGAGTTTTACATTCCTCTCCACTTCAGTCCCTTCCTACCACTGCACGGCGCACAAACTTGGTATATACATGGAGTGAAAGCTACACACATCCTCCTTCGCTGCCACTGCTGGGCATGATCTTAGCGGCGGAATGTCTCGTCTGCTTCGTTGATTTAAGTCTGTTTGCTTCCCTGACCGCCCGCTTGCCTGCCTGCCTGCCTGCCTGCCCTCTCGACACTGCCCATCTGTTTGTTTGTTTGTCTGTTTCTTTGATTGTATACATGCGTTCCTGTCTGCCTTTTGACCTTCTTGTATCAGCAACATAACACGTACCTCCCTGCCTGCCTGCTCTCTTGACACTGCCCATCTGCTTGTTTGTTTGCCTGCTTCTTTGACTGTATACATGCGCTCCTGTCTTCCTTTCTACCTGCTTCTATCACCAACAAACCACCTACTGTACCTGCCTGCTCTCTTGACACTACCCTTCTGCTTGTTTATTCGTTTGTTTACCTTTCTTTGCTGGCTTACCTGTTCCCTTGCCTGCCTTTCTATCTGCTTCTATCACCAACAAACCACCTACTGTACCTGCCTGCTCTCTTGACATCATACCCTTCTGCTTGTTTGTTGGCTTGCCTGCGTATTCGGATTCTTTACAGGAGCAGCGAGTAGCGGGCTTTTTATATATATATATATTTTTTATTGTTGTTTCCTTCTTTTTGTGCCCTTGTGCTGTCTCCTTTGCTGTAAAAAAAAAAAAAATGTTTGCCTGCCTCTAATTGCCCACCCACGCTCTTGCCTCCCTCTCTACCTGTTCGTATCACCAACACACCGTGCACCTGCCTCCTGCCCACCTGCCTGCCTGCTCTCTTGACACTGCCCATCTGCCTCCTTATTTGGTGACCTGTTTTTTTTCTTCTCCCACCTCGCTCTCTCACCTTGCTTGCCGTAAATCTGCGTTCATGGCGACCTGTCTGTCTGGTAGCACAACTATCATACTCTCGTGCCTGCCTCCCTGTCTGCTTATCAGTCTGCTTACCTGCCTGCTTGCTCCATTTATATATTTATTGATAGTTGAATGTAGGAAAGGTTTGTGGCTGCCTCTCCTTGCTTGCTTTAAATCTGCGTTCATGGCGGCCTGTCATACTCTCGTGTCTGCCTCCCTATCTGCTTATCAGTCTGCTTACCTGCCTGCTTGTTCCATTTATATACATTGATAGTTGAATGTAGGAAAGGTTTGTGGCTGCCTCTCCTTGCTTGCATTACCAACATGTCCGCGTGCCCAGGTGCTTCTATATTCCCCTGCTTGCCCAAGTTGTTTTCATTGAATAGTAAGTAAATCTAAGTTCTCGTGGGGTATTCCTTTGATTTTTGACCAAGTGTTACCAATCCTTTCGGTTATCCAGCCTCAGGTGCAGATATACGTATTTTTATTCTGTTATGACCCTTTTATAATGCGGTGTTGTCGCTATACGTGGACTCAGCTCGCTGCTCAAAGTGCGCTCGTTTAACTTCTTTTGATTCTAGATATCCTCTAATGTTATCAGTCTTGTCAGTGTGTACTCGAAATTGCTTTTTTTTTTGTTATGATATAAAACGTAGCCTCACATAATTACTCTAGATTCAAGATTTTCCTCTCTCCATCCCTAAGCTTTCAGTGTCCTCTGCAGTATTCCTCACCTGTTTGGGTGTAATCCTCTTACTTTGCTGACGGACAAGATAACCAAATGGATGTTTCCTAATCACAGTGACGCAAATCAGCTGGCGCGACACACTTCCAGGACGGACGGTGGCCTGAGACGCGGCTCAGGGTCATGACTTGTTGCATTTCTGTTTTGCTGGTTTAAGGGAACGGCAGAGGTGACGGGCACTGGCGCTGGGCCGCTGATGTTTGCTCTTGGCATAGACTGCGTCATCTCACATTTGTTTTGTTCCCTCTTTTGACTCCTTTTTTTAAAGTGCTCACCTTATTGGCAGTGTTAGACTTAGTTGTCGCGTTGTCTTGGCATAAACAACGTCATTATATATTTACTTTCTTCCCTTGTGACTACTATTTGTTGAAAGTCTCACTTTGCGAGCAGTGTTTTGCGGTCTTCTGTGGCCCCGTCCCAGTGTTTAGCGCAGAGGACAATAATAATAATTATCTGCGTAATTCTCGGAAATTAAGGTGACTCGATATAAAACAAGTTTTGATCAATCCTTATAAAGGACATAATTATGTGTGTACATGTTATCAAGCTCAGTGAGTGTTCCTGGTGATAACGATAATAAACAGCGCGTCATTCAGGCGGCGGAGGATGAACAAATACACACTAGCTTAGCGAGTAGAGACTGATGAAACGAAGGACTGTTAACATAGCCTTGTCATCAGTGAGTGGATGTGCAAACCCCGCACGTGAGCAGCATCCGTCACTGAAGAAGAATTCTCCGAAGGTACATGTAAACAGATTTATTTTTCCTGCTTGGCTCGGTGTGCGTTGCCAGGATGAGGGTGGCGAGTGTTGCGGCGGTCATATGAATTAATGGCTGTCTCACCTCTCCAGTTTTATCCTGCTTGGTGCATCGCGTTTACGTATCTCGAGTTGTGTTGGCAGGAATGACTGTACGGGACACATTTGGCGACAATCACACCTCTTCCTTCCTGGTGGGGTTGTGAGTAAAGCATTTCCTCTTGTTGCCTTTTATCTGCAGCATTCTGACTCGTGTTATAATTGGTATTGCCTATTGTCAAGAGCGTTCGTGGCCTGCGACGTGTTGTGTTCTGGTTCAAGGTTCGTCTTCAGACTTTCCGGTTTTAGGAAGTCCATTGTTTTCGGATTCCTTCACCCTTACACCTGCACACACACACACACACACACACACACACACACACACACACACACACACAAGGATAATGAAAAAATAATAACAGTAAAATTTTCTTCCCCTTATGCAAATCTGTTATTTCAGCTCCAGAGTACTACTAATTGTTTCCCACAGATTTGAATGTCAGATTTTGAAGTTTCCTCACTTTTTTATGGAAAATATAAGATGAATTTAAAACTTTGTTAAGCCTTCGCTCCTGCACATATTTTATTCACATATTTTCTATTTTATTGTAGCGTGCTAATATTGAACTGAATATACATGTTCGCAGCGCATCGAGACCAAACGTTGCCAAAGGTGGTTGGTGTCTTATGCAAGGTGCGGGCCACTATCAGAGATTATTGGTCGAGATAAGACAGAGGCGTGACTCAGGCCGCGCCCCGCGTCCGTAACACGTCTGCAACAAGGCTGCGTTTGTCAGGAATCTAAGCACTCACTGAAATGCTTGCTGAAAGATAATGTTTCCCTTCGTACACGGGAGTCACGTAGGGGCAGGGGGGAGGACCCTTGGCGCTGAGGTGACAGGATGTAGTGTCTGGGGCGGGCTCTGCGATGTCCCGCCTGCACGGCCGTGTTTGGCTCAAGTGTCGTGCTGTTGCTTTGCAGACACATTCCGTTATGAAGGGTGCGTGTCGTCGTCTCTTCAGACTCGCGCGGCTTTCACTACCAACACCTTTCCCTCCTCGGCAACCAGATAACCTTTTTTCGGTATATAGAGACCAAGCAAGGGTTAAATAAAGGATACAAAAGATAAGGCTAACTCCTCCTGAGAGCGAGTGACCCACATTAATAATTTGAAGGAACAATTTCCTTTATCATAGACCTGAGCATGAACTCTTTTCCTGAGCGGGTCCGTGTGCTTGGGCCGAAGGGAAAGAGCCGTGTATCGAGGCCACAACTAGATCATCGGTCCATAAGGGGCAGCAAAGGTCGGCCAAGAGGAGGGCAGAGTTGACCTGGCGTGACCAGCAGACCAGCGCAGCCTTTAGCCAGTCCCGTTCCGAGCCTCGCCTCGTTGTTCACTCCCCACGCGCATAAAGGAACATTTCTCTTCGCAGTTTTGAGCAGCGTTGTCGAGGTGTTTGTGTTCAGCTGGGGAGCGCGTTTGTAGCTGGGCTGCGACCTTGTGTTTCATGGTGTATTCAGTTTCTTAGTTCCTATTAATACCAGCCTCGTCAGTATATTTGGGTTGTATTCACAGGCATACGCTTACACATACATGCACTTGGAGAGTGGTTCAGTGTGATATGGCAATGATTCTTCACTATCCACCTCCTGTGCACCTCTCAGTATTAGATCTTATCAATGGCTGAATTATAGACACGATAGCCATAAAGCATACTGCACAATTGCCAGAGCACTTAAGTAGTTCGTTGTGACACGCCTCAGATATTGTTATTTTTTCTTATCTTCCTCACGCAATACTCTTCGAATTACATTTTTCCGATGACTGAATTATAAACCTGAGGGATTTGATAACAAGCTGCAATCACAGGCACAAGGATAAACGAGGACTTGTAGATTAGTGGTTGGGGAAGATATGTTCGTGATTATTTTTTTCCATCCTTATCGCCCTCCCGTGCGGTTCTCGGAATTAAATAATCTGGCATTGTATGATAGGCAAAGGTAAAGTTGGGTGCATACGCACTATTTTTATAGCCCGAGACACGGGCCAGTGTGAAGGCCGGGACTGCCGTAGTTTACCATCCCCAGGTTTCCTCAGGTACCTATTTATTGATCAACCCGAGAGGGAGGATGAACAGCTGCGTGAGATGCACTCCGACTGCTCGTGCCGGGATTCGAACCCGGGCCCGCGGAGCCATGCTTTAAATTATTCAGTACCAGGGTTACATCTATTGGCTTAATGATAAACAGACTTGGACATCACTTTCGACCGTCAGAATTTTGTTAGTATACCGTCTTGATCCTCCTCTGGTATGATTCAAAATTTTGTTAGTATACCGTCTTGATCCTCCTCTGGTATGATTCAAAATTTTGTTAGTATACCGTCTTGATCCTCCTCTGGTATGATTCAAAATTTTGTTATTTTTCCATCCTTAACCTTTTTACATGGGTCAAAATTGTTGTTATTTTTCCATCCTTACACTTTTTATATATGAGTGTCAAAATTGTGTCAGTTTTAAATTATTTCCTTTCTCTTGAACGACTGTCAGAATTTAGTATGTTTTGTATCTTTAACTTTCTCTTGTATGACTCATAATTTTATTAGTTCTCCATCCATCCTTACCTTTCTCGTGTTCAACAGACGTTATATTCTAAGCTTTCCGTCCTTACCCTCCTCCTGTTCGAGTCCCAGAATCAAATCTTCCCAGCGACTGAATTATAGACGTAACCTCGAGACGCCGGGATGGTGAACCACAAAATAAAGAGCAGCGTATAGTGCCCCAAATATCAAGGTGTGCCGGGGCTGTCTCGCGAGGCGGCCCTTCAAGCTGAGCGTCAAGAGTGAGTGAAGAGGTGCTCGGCGATAAAATAGTCATCGCAGGGGCCGGACGTTTGGTGGTGTGGCGAGAGTTGAACGGGAAGGAGGCAGGGGGGTGAGGTGTATAGGGAGGGGGAAGAGGTAGATAGGTACTAAGCAGGAAGTTACATTGTTTGACTGGCCGCTGAAGTTGAACAGGAAGCAGAGCGTGGAGAATGTGGGTAGATGGAAAAGGGGGAGATACTAGTTGATACGTTATATTGTTTAAGGAAGAAAAAGCGAGAGGAGGAGGGAGGAGGGAAAATCTAAAGGTAAGGTAGGGGTATACGCTACACCTACGCGTGGCCTCGGTGCTCATCTCCGTCCTATTGGCCCTTGAGCCTGGGGAGGGTGAGAACCTGTTACCCCCATCCGGATGTAGCACCTATATATCGACCGGCCTGAAATAGAGGATGAATAGCTGCATGAGCTGCGCGACGGCTGCCCACACTGGGATTCGAACCCAGCCCCACAGATTCGTAGCTAGCCGTGCTTGCTATATGCTATACCACGGAGGCGCCATGAAAGGGGACTGGGGTAGTGATCATACAGGATGTAATATTGTGTGAAGAAAAAAAAGTCGGGGGAAGCGAGGATGAGGCCAGGAAGGGGCAGATGCTAGAGAGGGCGTGGTGCTGCTGGATTGGACGCTCAAGTTATAATTGTAGTGTTTGGAAGGTTTGTTTTATATCTAGAAAATGCCTTGCACGAGTCAGTCCCCGCCCCGCTAGTCGCCGTTCCTCCACGCACCCCAATACAAAGAAAATAATTTCGTAAATATTAATATATGAGAGTTTAGTGTGTGTTGAATTTGATGAAAAGGCAGAGTTCAATTATATCATGAATTTGAGTCGAGCCGCTCCAACCTTCATTTGAAACACTCGTCCGAGCGTTCCCCCTCAGCCTTGTGGCCACCCCTCAATGTCCTTCCACCCCCACGAGGAGCTGCTCTTTCTTCAGGCGTGTTTGTAAATACTACCGGAAAATGGTGGATTTATGATTATCCCAGGAGCCCTCCATGACCCCAACTTGCCCCGACAGAGTCAACGCCACTCTACTACACCACACTCCCTCTGCATCACCTACCTTAGCTAAGTACTAATTATTTCTCGTTATGTGTTCAATCTCAGGCGGTTAATACTTCACTGGCAGCTAAGCAATGAAACGGAGGTAAACACCGAGGCCACGCTCAGCTTAGTGTGTCCCCCCAACTTTAGCCAGGTTTAAGGAATTGCCAAAGTCACGAACCCAAGGTAATTGTTTGATTATCTCTTAGTATTTACCATTTCTGATTGTTTGAACTAATCGACTCTACTCGTGGTTTGCTTTTAGTGTGGGTGCTTATTACATGGACTAGTTCAGTATTATATTGGCATTTTTCATATTCATGGTTCGATATTCCACAGTGATCTACGTGTGTGTGTGTGTGTGTGTGTGTGTGTGTGTTTGTGTGTGTGTAGTGACTGCGCAGACGCAAAAAACAAAATTCTCTGGGCCAATAGAACGTCTGGGTCATTCGGTCGAGTGCTGGCCCTCCCGTGTCCCTGGTCGCCCGGTCGTAGGTCCGAAGCCTCGCCCTGATGGTAAGTTACTGTTGTTACATTCCCCAATTAAATCAATATTACATGCGTTTCGAAGGGAACGAAATATCCTATCATCATTGTGTGTGTGTGTGTGTGTGTGTGTGTGTGTGTGTCTCCTTGCTCTCTGCTTTGCTCCCCAGTCCGTCGAATGTAGCTGCGTTGTAATGCTCAGCGACGGCAGCGGCGAACCAGTGGCGGGAGGTTCTTTGGGGGAGGACATATTGCCAAGAGTGTGGCGCGTGGCGGAGCGGGCCGGGGCGGGGCGGGCCGGGGATTGGCGTGTGCAGGGAGGCTGGCTGAAGCAAAATCTAAGTGCTGAGGGAATACCACCGCTTCCATCATCATCATCACTATTACCACCGTGTCCACCGCAAACACCATCTCCACTACCACCGCCACCTTCAGCACCACCGCCACCGTTTCCGCCGTCACGTCAAGCGGTATGTAGTTTCCTGGCAAGCTTCCTGTTGGAGTTATTTTGAGTAAATGTTGTTTTCTTCGAGTTATAAAGTTTGCTGACAAGTGATAAACACGTCACTTTTGTTGGAGCGATGTGCGGTCAATGGGTGGGTGTATGTGCCCACCTGACCTTTACCTTCAGCACTGCGGATAGTGGATTGGCCTTATCAGTACAGTATTTTGCTGTTCTGGTCTCACTATCAATATAAGACGGAATTTTCATGACAACCTATTTAGAACACTCAACTATCATCTTTGTAGGAGAAGCGATATAGCTGGCCTTTTTAATCAGTCAGCTGCCCTGTGTAGGCCACTCGGTCTCTTGCAGTTTCCCTATGTTTTTATGTTTTTATGTTTCTCTCTCTCTCTCTCTCTCTCTCTCTCTCTCTCTCTCTCTCTCTCTCTCTCGTGGTCGTCCCATCCATGCGTCGACATTTTTTCTCTTGCCGCGTCGCGTCACTGAGAAACTGTAGCTGAATGTTTTTTGTTTTTTTTTGTCCTGTTGTTGTTGTTGTTGTTGTTGTTGCTGCTGCTGTCATGTTTGTCGCTGTTTTCTTCATTTTTGCCTTTGTTGTCTGTCGTCATTTATCCCTTTCCTCTTCCTCCTCCTCGTTTCTTCTTCTTCTTCTTCTTCTTCTTCTTCTTCTTCTTCTTCTTCTTCTTCTTCTTTATTTTGTTCTTCTTCTTCTTCTTCTTCTTCTTCTTTATTTTGTTCTTCTTCTTCTTCTTTATTTTGTTCTTCTTTATTCTGTTCTTTGTTTTGTTCTTCTTTATTTTGTTCTTATTCTTTATTTTGTTCTTATTCTTTTGTTCCTGTTTTCCTTGGTTTTCGATTTTTTTTTCTTCCTCTTCATTTTATTATCTTACTACTACTACTACTACTACTACTACTACTACTACTACTACTACTACTACATTTCTATTATCATCGTCAGCATCATCCTGTGGGTAGTGGCAGTGGTGGTGCCGTCGCTCTATACCATTGCAACATATCCCGTCTTAACCCTCCTTGCTGGGCAGCGTCGTGCTAGACACCTCAGGGCCGTGGAGTGCCTACTGGCCGCCCGTACGTACACCTGGCAGGCCTCCGTAACTAACCCTACCCTTGGCACGCCTGGGCAGTCAAGGGTCCGCGCCGCCATTTCATCGTTCTCCTGTAGATATTGGCATCGCTACTCCCCTTGGCTCTCCACTGGCTTCCTCACTTGGTATTTAGTGTAGCATTTTTTCTTCTACTTTTTCTCCATATATATATACATCAAGATAGATAGATAGATAGATAGATATAACTCTCCGCTGGCTTCCTCACTTGGTATTTAGTGTAGCATCTTTTTTTCTATTTTTTTCCATATATATACATCAAGATTGATAGATAGAGAGATAGAAATCACCAGTAGCAGCCAATATCTTTACTCTAGAACATTTGCCCCTCCTATGAGTTTTTATTCGTTTCTGTCCTGTATCTAATTTCCAGTTTCGTCGTAAACGTCCCCAAAACGTGTGTGTGTGTGTGTGTGTGTGTGTGTGTGTGTGTGATAGGAGGTGCAATATCAACCAGAGACGCTCCTGTTCTTCTTTGTTCATTTATTTGGTATTCATCGTAGGAACTCCATATTACTTTCTTTGTTGTTTTCATATCTGTGCGCGATATAAAGGTGTTGCCCCCCCCCCCCTACCCCCACCCCCTCCTCGCCCCTTCCCGGGTTATCTATCGCAACGTCTTCCTCGGAATTTTTCCCCGCTGACTGTTTACATGTGTGCGATATGCATGCCTCTGGTGTCTGTGATGTGTTGGCACTGACCTCGCACAGTCTTCTGGCACGTCCCTGCACTCTAGGCGTTACCTGACGGATTTATTTTTGCTGTTGATGAAGCAGGTTGCGGACACTCGGCTTTGTCTTGGCGGGTGGGGTGAGGCAAGCCGCGTCGCACGGCCTCAGTGCAGCAGCAGAGCCAAAGGTTACGTTCTTTGTTGGACCAAACCTGACGCAGCCCTGCTTGACCCCGCTCATTCTCACGGGGAGCTTTTTAGCTGTACTACAAAGTTTCCATCCACAAGTTAATTAAGGGCATTGAGGAACTTGTAGCTATAGTTTCTGTTCTCAAACCAGCAGCAGACCTGCCTCACGCCCTCCCTCGTCATGCCAAGGCCCAGTACCCACACGGCTCCTCAACATCCACAACGTGAGGGCAGTGTGAACGTGAAGCCAAAGACCATTGTGTGCAAATCTCTTACCACCCGGAGGCGATGACCCCCACGGGGCTGCCGACACAAGGGGCCGCCGCTGGGTGCTGTTTAGGCTCGACTTCAATTGTTGGGGAAGGAAAGAAAACGATGTTACACGTGAGCAGCCCGACACACTCGCACAATGCTTGGAGTGTGCTTTGTGTGTGTTCACTTAGTGGTGTGTCTCGCAACATACATTATAATTATCTCCTATTATCTTCATTGAAGCAGTTATTTTTCTATTTAGTATTTCCACTGTCTGGTTTCACTTAAAAAAAAAGGCACGGTTATGTTGTTCTTTCGCTGTCTGATGTTATCCATTTTTTTTTCGTGGGTATTTCTCTCTGCACAGACAATCTCAGCCTCTCCATAGCGTAAAGGGTGTGCTGGGAAAGCTGTATATACGTCTTCACATCCTTTAAACAATCGCGTCATTTTTATCTTCTGTTTCTGACTCTTGTTTGATCTTAACACACGACGAGGTAACTTTTTTTTCACCTGCTTCAATCCCATTAGTTAGCAGGGTTGGTTTGATTTGAATCAAATTATTTAAATCAAGTGAATTAAATCGATTTAAATCAGAGTAAAAAAAATCATGAGTTAAATAAAAATCAAATATACTGCATTTAAAATGATTTAAGTTGTATCAAGAGCAATGTATCTATATATATATATATATATATATATATATATATATATATATATATATATATATATAATATATATATATATATATATATATATATATATATATATATATATATATATATATATATATATATATATATATATATATATATATATATATATATATATATATATATATATATATATATATATATATATATATATATATATATATATATAAGGAAGGAAAAACATGTGAACTAGTTGTGCAGAAAAAGTATCAAGTCTTCTTGTCCTGTACTGGTCCTGCAGCAAGTCAGGCACCAGTGAAACATTGGCATCCCTTACAAGAAAAATATTAAAAAAACATTAAAAAAAACTATTCGTTCTACTTATGATTTTTATGTGAAAAACTCATCTTGGGTGGTTTCATCTAATATTGGCCAAGTTTAATACAGGAAAATGGCCTCAGAAGGCTGAAACAAATAATCAGTGGAAACAAGAATGAATTAAAAATAAATCGTTTAAATAAAAAAATCGATTTAAAAAAACGATTTAAATCAAATAAATCGATTTAAAACAACGATTTAAATCAAATAAATCGATTTTTTTTTAAATCTTGCGGTGTGTGTGTGTGTGTGTGTGTGTGTGTGTGTGTGTGTGTGTGTGTGTAAATTATATGTTGCAAATCATTTTTCCGCATCGCTCATAGAAGAAGATCCCATTACGACCACTTTTTAATCGCCGGTTACTAAGAGTGTTGTTTGGTAATTATCACTCATCTTCACCTCCACGAGTGACACGGAAATAACACATAACTCTGCAACACCTCATATGATTAATGGCGAGAGGCGTGATCCAGATTACCGGTTAAAAATATTACTGTTAAATAAATCTTCCTGGGATGAAGCTTGAATTGTTACTGTGGTGAAGGAAGGGAAGACAGGAATAGAGGAGGAAAGAGGAATGGGTAAACCGTAGAAGAAGGGGAGAGGAGGGAAGGGAACATGAAGAGTAAGATAAAAGAAAAGGGCAGGTGAAGGGGTCTATCACACGAGGGAAGGGTGGGTGGGGATAAGGAAGGGAAGAGGAAAGGGTAAAGAGGGGAGGAGGGAAGGGAAACATGAAGGGTAAGATAAAAGAAAAGGGCAGGTGAAGGGGTCTATCACACGAGGGAAGGGTGGATGGGGATAAGGGAGGGAAGAGCTAAGGGTAATCTGAAGAGGAAGGGCAGGGGAAGGGGTCTATCACATGAAGGAAGAGAGGGCGGGAATAAGGGAGGGAAGCGGAAAGGATAATCTGAAGAGGAAGGGAAGGGAAGAGAAGGTAAAATTAACGTAAAGGGGCAGATGAAGAAAGGGAGGATAAGAAAGGGGTCCATCAAATGAGGGGAAGGAGGGAGGTTAAGGTAAATGGTGTAGAGAAGGAAGGGAAGGGAGGGGAAGGGGAAAGAAAAAGGAAGGGAACGTGTTATGTGGGTCAAGAAGAAAGGTAAAGGAATGTCAAATGGGGTACGAAGGTAGAGCCTCGGAGGGGTAAAATATATAGTAGTGGGAGGGAGATCAAGGGGCTGGCAGTGCTTGGTGGGAGGTAGGGGGGAGGGAGGGGGGGGGGAGAGGATGGCATGGAGAGAAACGAAGGCATGACGTAAAATGATGATGATTAGGAGGAGAAGGAGGAGGAGGAAAAGAAGAATAAAATTACAAGGAAGTTGATTAAGGAAAAAGAAGACAGAAATGAGGAGGAGGAGGAGGAGGAGGAGGAGGGAAAGAAGACGAAGAGGAGGAGGAAAAAAGCAAATAAAACAAGTGTAGGATAAGGAGGTTGAAGAAAAGAAACGGCGGAGGAATTGTGACACGAGTGAGGGAGGAGGAAGAGGAGGAGGAGGAGGAGGAAAAACTAATAAAACAGGCGGAAAATAGGGAAGATGAAGGAGGAAGAGGAGGAGGAGGAGGAGGAAAAGCAAATAAAACAAGCGGAGTATAGGGAAGGTTAAGGAGGAAGAGGAGGAGGAGGAGGAGGGAAAACTAATAAAACAGGCGGAGAAAAGGAAAAGGAAGGAGGAAGATGAAGTAAAATTAAAGATGAAATAAATCAATCTCTTTTGGCCACTCTTTTTTTTATAAGGGCAATGTTTAGCGGGCTTTTTTTTCCTCATTGTCCCCCTTTTTTTCCCCTTGAGTTGCTTCCTTTCCTGTAAAATTTAAAAAAAGAGGACTAGGGGGAGTTGTGACACGAGTGAGAGCCATTACTGAGAGGGGGAGGAAGGAGGGAGGTAAGGTCCTTTGAGGCATTAAGTATAGAAACAAGAGCCATGCGTAAATATCCGGCTGTCAATACGCGCTTAATGAGTGGGAGGAGTGGGAGATTATACTAATGACTAATGAATAGGCTTGTACATACGGGCTGATACAAAACTGATTCCCACTTTTCGGTTCGTTTTCGTACGATGTTCATATGTTTACGTTCCGGCAAAGTGTCAACGTCTTGGTCACCGTGTTCATAACCTCACATTGTAGTGCGTCTAGTAGGGGCCATATTCTTGAACATTCCTGCGCCCAAGCTCACATATTTGACACAGGTTTCGTAAGAGTTTGGGGCATTTCCAGGGGTAGTTTAATGACCCCAGTTATAGTTTGACCCTTCCTCCGTACCAAGAACCTAAGAAAACACTCATGAGAACGCCATTGATGTCCTTTTTTGGCCTTTTGAAATAGTTGATGTGAGAGGCGGGAGCGTCTGAGAATACCGACCTAGGGGTCCGCCAGAGTCCGTCCAGCATGGCATCTCAAGAGTAGTGATAAGTATAGCTTGCTGCATTAGCGCTTCTATTAGATAAGGATAAGATGAGTGTCCCAGAAAGAACAAAAAAGTGTGGGAATATAAATGACAGGTGAATGAGAGAGAGAGAGAGAGAGAGAGAGAGAGAGAGAGAGAGAGAGAGAGAGAGAGAGAGAGAGAGAGAGAGAGAGAGAGAGAGAGAGAGAGGGGGGGGGATTTTAAACTCTATAAAGAACTACAAGGTTAATTAAAGTTCACCAGCATATAGCTACTTAATAACTCCTCATTACCGGATATTTACATTTGATCACTCCCATCATAATCACACACACACACACACACACACACACACACACACACACACACACACACACACACACACAAGGCTGGAAGGAGGAGCAGGCGAGGTTTGAGTACGAGGATTAAGGGAGGGGAGGGGGGCGGAGGAAGTAGGGGAAAGGAAAGCAAGCACTAGATGTATGAGCCGGGGGTGTGGCAAGACATCACTACCTCGCAAGTCCCAAGAGGAGGAGCAGGAGGAGCTATTTATTAATGGCGTAGGGAGGGACGAGGCGAGGGAGGAGAGGTCAAGTGAGATTAGAGAGAGAGAGAGAGAGAGAGAGAGAGAGAGAGAGAGAGAGAGAGAGAGAGAGAGAGAGAGAGAGAGAGAGAGTAATGTAAATATCCGTGCTAATCTGAACTGACCTCTCTTGGGTGGGACAACGCAGGTGTGGGGAGCGCTTTTGTCACTGGCTACCTGACCTACCTCACGTCCTTTATTCTCTCTCTCTCTCTCTCTCTCTCTCTCTCTCTCTCTCTCTCTCTCTCTCTCTCTCTCTCTCACACACACACACACACACACACACACACACACACTACTATATAATTATGAAGTTTGAAGTTACCGCCCTTCCCCCATAATTTAAGTTGACCTCATCCACACAGACGGACGATTTTTTTTTTTTTTGTAACGGAAACGGTTTGAAGAAGACGAACCGTTATTAAGAAGTGTGAATCAGCCCAAGAGTGAACGCTGTGTAAGGAATCTCGGTCTATCAGTGTATGACCAGTATGACCCTCAGGCGAATAGTTCTCTGCCGCCCGTGACTGTGGAGGAGGAGTGAAGGAGGAGGAGGAGGAGGAGACGGTTAAACCACATGCTTCTGATGGTCAACAGGAACATCGAAGCAACGAGTCATATGTGTTTCACGGTCAAATTCAAGTGGATATGCCGGCCCTCCACCTTTATTGGAGACAGCCTTGGCCTTCGAGAGAGAGAGAGAGAGAGAGAGAGAGAGAGAGAGAGAGAGAGAGAGAGAGAGGGGGGAGGGGGGGGGGAAAGAGAGCAGAGAGAGCATGCGCGTTCAGTTCGGTCCGGTAGCTATATGACAGGATTTTTTTTTTCTCATCCTTAAAGAGCACGATGCCAGCCAGTCCGAAGTGCTTTGTCCGCTGGAGGGCGAGACGTGATGCTAAGTGTTGTGTCTGCCTCTACCTGCCTGTTTCTGCGTGATTACCCGTGTCGCTCTGCCTGTTCGTCTTTGTTCACCTGTCCGCCTTTGTCTGTATCAGGAGAGGGAATGTGAGGGAGGAGTATTCTGCTTATCTCCCTACTATTGTTTTTTTTCTGTATTTGTGTCTCGTTGTGTGCTTGCTTGTCTATCGATCCGACGGTCAGCCCGCGAAAATTTATCCGGTTTTTAACTCTTATCTGTTACCTGTTTTTCCTCTATGTGTCTGTCCGTCTGTATGTCTTTTTAGCTATCAGCAGGCCATTGCGTCAGTCCTTTCTGTCACTTAGGTTTCTCTCTCTCTCTCTCTCTCTCTCTCTCTCTCTCTCTCTCTCTCTCTCTCTCTCTTAATTAAGCTGGTTTAAAACATATATCCCTGAATACAAGAGCTAACAAGATAGGCATTGGTTTCCTCTAACATTATAACATTCGCACTAATAACAATTCAGCCCGCAACGCAATGGGGAAGAGGCGTGTAAAGACTCTTCCTCGGTATGCTGTTGTTAGTTATCGTATGTTGCGCTACGTATACCCCCGCTGTATAGTTGCGGCGCCGTGACCCCTGACCCGAACATCAACAGTTATCGTGTGTTCTCCTTTTTTATTTGACATTTGCACAATCTAGATATGTTTGTTTTCTTCCTCTTTGTCCAGTGTGACCCAAGCAGTAACAGTAAGCGTATATGATCTTTTTTTTATTTATTTGACATTTGCACGATCTAGATATGTTTGTTCCACTCCTCTTTGCCCGCAGTGTGACATTTTCTTGGTGTTCAAATAGTTCAAGCTCATTATCATCATTACGAACATATTCATAGTAGTCTGATACCCCAAAGTTTATAGAAGGGATGCAAAGACTTCACCCCCACCCCACTTTTCGCGTCCAACCTCATAATGAAAGTACTAAAATTCAAGTCATCCTTTTTTTCCTCTCGTAGACTCCCACTCCCACTTTCTCCTGCACTGATGCATTACACAGCAACCCCGTCACCGCCATTTCCTCATTTCTCGACCAGCCACATACCCGCAGCTTCGCCCTCACCATCACTAGCATGATATCGTGGCATCGGTGTTGTATCAATTGTCAATATTACTGTATAGCATTTTTTTCTTCATTTCATCACCCAAGTCTCGTAATTGTCACTGTATGTAGGTGCTGATTGTGAAAGTGGTTACCCAAAGTACGAGAGAGAGAGAGAGAGAGAGAGAGAGAGAGAGAGAGAGAGAGAGAGAGAGAGAGAGAGAGAGAGAGAGAGAGAGAGAGCACTATGAATCTCACCTTAGCATGACGGGAGTGACTCTTAGAGCTTCCTTTGTGTGTGTGTGTGTGTGTGTGTGTGTGTGTGTGTGTGTGTGTGTGTAGTTGAGAGGCCGTCTACTTGTGATGCTAAAGTGACATGGGTTTCAACTTTCAATGGACTGGTATACAAACAGGGCAAAGTTTCATAATAATTCTCGTGGCGGGGGTTCTGAAGGTAGCAGTGAACGGTACTTGCATGTTTGGTGGTAAGGGTCACAAGTGTTGCCGGTGGTGGTGATAAACATGGGGGGGATGTGTGATAGGGGGTCATTATGGAGGGGGATGGTGATGGTGGTGAAGGGGTGGGGTAATATGAAGGGGGGAGGGGATATGTTAGTGTTGGCAGCGGTGGTATATTGCTGGTGGTGGTGAAAATATGGTATAGAGCGGTACTGGTGGTGGTGGTGGTGGTGGTTAGGGGGTGGGGGTAATATGAAGGGGGGGAGGGGATGTTATAAGTATATTGCTGGTGGTGGTGATGAAAATATGGGTGAAGTGGTACTGTTCTTGTTGGTGGTGTTAGTGACGGTGGTAAAGGAAGAAGCGTACCTACGTGGAAGCGGTACTATTTGGTATTGCTGGGTGTGATGGTGGTGGGAAGGGGAGTGAATGCGATACAGTGGGTGGTTGTGGAGGTGGTGCCGGTGGGAAAAACGTGGAGGTGGCTAACGGAATACACTGCCGGGGTCACTCAGCCATCCTTCCGCCGGGCTCCTCCTTCCCGCCCCTCCCTCGGCACTGCACACCCTTCCTTGCCACCACATATTCCTCTTGTCTCCCACGATAAAAATTAACATACCATCGGTTGATTTTTATGGGAAACGTAAAGCTTCTCGACAGCATTTTCGGTGAAACGTTTGACACTAACAAGTTCGGTGAAACGTTTGTTCGCCTCTGTTCAACGGTTATGTTGTGTATCGTTATTGTTGGCGATGTTTAACGGAAAATGCATTTTCTAGACTATCGTTTCGACTGATTATCAAACAAGAGTAAATGTAAATAAGTTATCATTTGGGTTAAGTAGGTTCTGAGTTGTAGTGTATTTAGTCGTATTGAAAGCATTTTTCTTCGATTAACACATTCCTAGATATTCTTCCTATACATGAGTTCAACAAACTAAAGTTACATCCAACCAAATCGACCCACTATCATGAGAGTGGATTATTTCCCAAAGTTACACGTAGTACATACTGAAATCCCTGTAATGCAAACAAGATCCCCTGATAATAATGATTGTGTACCTGCTAAAGTTTCGAAGGTGGCGTGTCTGTTAATCATGTCGACACCAGCACTGATAACGGCCGTTGGCTCACCATGTGTTGAAACTCGTCACGTTTTGTTCTTGTATTGGCAACTCCCAGCCCGCTGTCTTTACTTAGAAGCATGGGATACCTATTTTTCATTACTAGGAGTGTGAAGACGTTTAATTTTCACATCGAAAGACAGAACTTGGGTGGAGCCGCGCAGACAAAAATGTTCCTCTAATCGTAGCAGTGTTGTCCTCCCTCGCATTGTAGCGGACGTTTTCGGTGCCGCTTCTGTTCGTTTTCTATGGCGCCGAGCGAGGGCCAGGTGGCAGGTGGCTCCACGCGAAGGGTTCGGCGTGGGGCCACAAGAACTTAGTTTGGCCCCGCATTTGGCAGTTGTTTGAGAGAGAGAGAGAGAGAGAGAGAGAGAGACTTCGTCGCCCTAGCTTAGTTACTTGGATAAGATTGCCTAGGCTGGTGTTATCTTAATCTCTTACATAGAGCAAGTTACATTTAGTGCAAAAGTTAAATAGAATGAGGGGGTCTTTACGAGCCCTGAGAACTTCTGGCATGCTATGATGGGCGATTGTCCTTCCTGATATTCTGATCGTAAACTCGTCACCGTGCGTGGGAGGTGGTCCTCTTTTTCGTATATGTAATTAGGTGAGTTTATAGCAATGAATGTATATCGGAGAGCCAAAGATTGCGTTAATGGAGGTATATGTGTACTTGGAGGTGAAGGGGAGGGAAGGGGCGGCGGGCAGAACACAGCCACCGTACTGAGGGAGGTAAATGTGTACTTGTAGGTGAAGGGGCGGCGGGCACAACACAGCCAGCGGAGTGAGGGAGTTCTATGTAGATGGTGGAGGCGGACGGGCGAGCGAGCAAGACTTTCTCCCCGGAACCTGCCAGCGCGAGTGAAAGTAAAGAGTGCATTTCAGAGGCACCAACACGCTCTGGGCAGCCATGTCGCTCACTCGGCAGCTGGACGAAAGGGGACCTGCCGACCAAAAGTGTTTAAAAACTCGTTTCACGTATACGATTTGACCTCAATGCATGCTTGCTAGATTATAAAACCTGGGTATTTTGTAGATACTGTTTGTCTGACTATATATTTGTTAGTCTGTCTGTTTGCCCCTCTCCCCTTTGTCTCTCTTTGTATACTTTTTTTTCACCCTGTTTGTCTTGGGCCACATGAGTGATCTTGTTAATTCTGTGGTACGAACATGTTAGCGTCTCTTTGGTCTTTCCTTTTCTCCACCATGCTTTGGGGCGGGGGGCGGGGCGGTTAGGGGCGGGTCAGTTCCCAGAAGACTTGGTGGCGGCGGCGAGGCGGGGGGCGGCTGGGCGAGGGCGGCAGGAGATTGGAAGTGGAAAGTGTGGTGGTGGCCTCACGCTCCACGGCCGTCGCGAAAGTGGGAACCAGTGATGAGTTTCGTTAGCATGGCGTGATAAGTATGTGTTATGGCGGTCTCTCTCTCTCTCTCTCTCTCTCTCTCTCTCTGCGCGTAGCATTGGTAAACTCGTACTTTCATGTCATCCTTTAGGTTTTTTATATTTTCCTTGGTGTTGCGAAGCTCGTGCACGATGTTATGCATCTTCCACCCATACACACCCCGTCGCCTTGCTGTGTTTGTTGCTGTTCACGCTCAGGGAGGGAGGGAGGGAGGGTGGAAGGGAGGGAGCGCCCGAGTAATTTCGTGTGTACTGCCAGACGTGCGATCGATGCCATTCGCTCCATACACCGTCTCGCCAGATATTTTGCCTCATCTTTTCCTCTCTTCTTCGTTTTTCTTTAACAACGACAATAGAAATGCATATCATATACATTTAAATTGCAAAACCAAACAACAGACGAGGTAATACGGTAATACTTTCGTCTCCCTTGGAGCATGGAGTGTCTGGGGAAATAGAACGATCTGGCAACCGCCGTCGTATCAGGTGGTCGTGTTGTGACACTCAGCTGTTTCAGTCAGTAGTCAGCTGATCGGCTCCAAGTTACTGTCGGTGGAGCTGCGGCTTTCCATACGGTGCATTTATCTGAATCGTAAGGACGATGGAAACCAAATATTGTGTCTGTGGTGTTTGTGGTGCAAAGAAAAGACGTATCTGATCGTGTGGTGGTCTGCCAAAAGTGCGAGAGGGCAGTGCCAGGGTGCCGTGGACACACGATGAGAGTGCAGACGTGGCATGGTTGCAGACTGGCCACGAAAAACATCATAGCCACCCCTCTTATGCTATCATGATCAATATGTTTAATCAGTGCGTGCCTACACTTGGTTTAGGAAGAGTGAGGGCTGTTGATTGAACCATAGCGATCCTTTCTTCTCTTGTTTGTGGGGGTAAAAGGCTGCGTTGCAGTGATAAGTAGGTTCTTTGTTACCGTTGTCTGGTTTCGTTCACCCATCAGTCAGGCGCGACACAGAGGCAGAGGGAGACATGCTTCGTGACCTCGTGTGAGGTGCATTTCCCTGACAGTCAGGGCCAACAAGTGCAGCAGCTGTCGTGGTGATTCTAGGGACAGGAAGTTTGCATAGTCGAGCTTCCACAAAAATAAAGGCCACTTAGGTTAGGTTAGAGAGAGAGAGAGAGAGAGAGAGAATCAGATGTGATGTGAGGCGGTGCAGGAGGCGGCGGCACCAGCAGGCGACACACACATTCGGCCCACTCATGCTGCTGCTTCTATCCCCCTCCACCCACACTGTCTCTCTCTCTCTCTCTCTCTCTCTCTCTCTCTCTCTCTCTCTCTCTCCTTCCCCGTCCAGGCACACCTCTACGTCGTCATGAGGAACAGGGGAAGGTGTAAGGATGGAACTGAGCGTTGGCGAGGGATGAAAGGTGTGCGTGATGGTGGGAAAAAGTGAAGGCCGGGTGCTCGTGGCAGCCCCGCTAGCAGCGAGGGACGGGCGCCGCTGCTCACAGATGACCCACTTTCTCGGCACAGTTCCTCATACGGGCGGCAGACAACGGATCACGTACAGTTAGACAGAAGCTCCGTGCGTGACATATGGCCTCTCCCCTGAACATCTGTGCCATTCCCTTAGCTACCTCTTATACCCCCCTCCACCTTTCCTCCCTCCCGCAGCCCTAAGATCAAGGCTTCAGAGAGAAACATGGCTGCAAGATGCTGCAGAGGTCGCGTCACTGAGATAGTATGTTTGTATTACCGTCAGGGTCACTCTCACTGCCAGGCACTTCCCTTACCCCCTCATCCATCCCCTTCCCCCGGGATAGTCTCTCCATCTTACTGCCGTAGACTGCTTAGTGGCCAGGCTCATTATGTCAGGGAAGGTAGTTTGATACTTTACTGTGCATTTGTGAGTATCAAGATCGGTTATCGGACATGATCACAAAGAGAAGGTTATCAGGCGCGCCTTTGTAGTCTTTGTTTAGAGTGTTCGGGTGAGCTATGAAAGCATATCATTAGGTGGCATAAAAGCCTCGTTGAATCCATCGTGTTATATCTTGTTTTTTTGTATTTTTTTTTTGTATATGCAGCACACGCAAACATACTACAGAACCATAACATGCTTCATGCAAACATTGAAAAGAAAGGTTACTCCAGTGCTTGAGTCTTAAGTGAACGCTGACGAGAGTACAAGTAGAAGCCTACAGGTGGTGCTGAAGGTGTTGGTCTGACGTTTTGCTGGTGAGAGTCTTGGGTGATCCACCAAAGCCAACCACCTGTTCCTGCCTCCGGCGCAGCTTAGACTGACGGCTTTGTAACAACAGCCGTCGTGTGCTCGGGTTGACATCGTTAGCACCCACACGTTCAGGACCAAAACAAGGAGTGTGGCTTTCTCGGCGAGCCCATCTTCACCGCCACCATCGTGACAAGAAGCAGCCGTCATGGGCGTGCACAGGACAGCAGAGGAGCCTGGTGGAGGGTTAGGGATCTTGGAGGAGGAGGAAGAGGACGAAGATCTCAGCATGGATAGTTTTTTCCATTACCCTCATCAACATTCCGGGACGAGCAGCACCAACAGCGACGTCCTAAACAACAACCAGGTGGACGAGGACAAAGGTAAATACGCTAGTGACTTTCCTGTCGGTTGTCTTTGTTCTTGTCATTGTTGTGAGTGCAGGTGGTGGCGAGGAGGGAGAAGCTGCCTGCAGGGGAAGGGTCCGCTGCCTCATAATCATCAGGTGGCCAGCCACTGACCACCCGGCGAGCCAACGCGCGTGTGCCATATTGTTGATGTCCGTCTTGCTTTCTACTTTTTCGTCGTCGTCGTCGTCGTCCTCACCTTCATCCTCCTCAACATCATATGATCATCACCATCATCATTACGTTATCAACATCACCATATTATTATTATTATTATTATTATTATTATTATTATTATTCAGAAGTCACGGTCACTGATTTTCATTCAAAACTTGATGAAAACTTTTTACGTGTCCTGGCTGCTTCATCCTGCGTGCCTTTCGGGCCACAACTTAGTCCCCGCCAGGTGGGTGTGTCTTACGTCAGCTGCAGCTGTCCAGCCGCGGATCTCACCCATGCTAGGCGTCCGTCAGCCTATTGTCGTCCACACTAACTTTTACTTCCCCAAGTCTGTCTTCTCGTGAACAACTCTCTCTCTCTTCACGCCTGGCGGGCCACCGGCCACCGTTTCGTCTCTATTCGTTCAGGAAATATAACGCCATCATCTCGAGATGATCGCTGTAAAATGCAAATTTGAAAACTAAACAATGCAACGCGTACGAAGTGACTTGTAGTATTGAGACAATGTTGAAATATAAACATTAACACCTAAAATGCATGTCATTCAACAAGTGTTGTGGGCGCTTCAGAGATGAAAGGGCAAATCCTTGGATTATTCTGACTTTGGAAAGTGTTCTAGGCCACGGTCCTGCCTTCGAGGCCATTCCTGGCTCCCAACATTTCCTGCTTTGGTACGCACCCCGTATTCCCAGAGGCTTTTGTTGAGCCTCGAAGTACTATAGTGCATAGAGCCCATGCACATTCGAATCTTGGAGAGTGGTGCCACAAAGGTACACGCGTTTAGGTTGGAAGGTGTGCGAGCGTCAAGTGTACTGTGCGGGGCGGACCGGCAGGTGTGCGGGGTTGGTTAGTCAGGTCTCGTTCAGAGGGGCTCACACAGCTACCTGCTCAGGTCTTTTGTCTCCATAATTAGTCTCAAGCGACTGGCTCATTCCACGTATACCAGTTTGGTTGTTTCGGCAACCGTGCCCAGTAGATCTTTGAAGTACACAAAAAGCCGTGTCGCTTTTCCAAAGAAAGGAAAGCCGTACCTTGGCCATACCTTGTTGTGTGGCACGTCAGACTTAACGTCTTTGTGAGCAGCAGCAACACGTAGCTTAGAAACCACACCAGGCCGGACGCCGTGTGTTTGTTTAAGGCCCAGAGGCAATATCTGCTTTGTTTGCTAGGAGTCTTATTTAAACAGCTGGCAAACATCAAGAAAGGAATCTGTGTTTAGTTTTACTTTTTATTTCTTCATCAGAAAAGACAACACTAAAGCTTCCCTGGAACCACTACTTGTTTTATTGGTGACTCCTGAGGAGGTTTACTTTATTTAACCTCCCTGGAGACATTCATGTCACTGCTATACGTATACGCTTAAACATTTCGTTATAGTTTTTTTTATATTGTTTATAACCCGCCGAACAAGACCGGTGCTAACAGCGGTGAACCTCCAAACATGATCACTAAGCACACTAGGGTCGAGTCAAGGGGCATCCTTGGGTCGAGTGACACCAGCTTGCAGAGTATCATCGGTGACCCTAACGAGCCGCCTCTGGTTGACGCGAGTCTTGAAGGCCGCCCGGCACCATGGCGTCCACCTCCTCCATGCCCACACCTTCTTAGGCCACACTTAGATTATGCTGTCCAGTTTTGGTGCCCACACTACAGAATGGACATCAACTTGCTAGAATCAGTTCAGAGGAGGATGACCAGGATGATTCAAGGGCTGAGGAACCTCCCATATCAAAATAGGCTGAAACATCTAAACTTACATTCACTAGAGAGACGAAGAGTGCGGGGAGATCTGATAGAAGTATTCAAATGGGTCAAGGGTTACAACAAAGGCGATATAAGTAAAGTACTGAGAATTAGCCAGCAGGATAGCACTCGCAGTAATGGATTTAAATTAGAAAAGTATAGATTTAGGAGAGATATAGGCAAGCATTGGTTTAGTAATAGGGTGTTGGGGGAATGGAATAGACTCAGCAATCACTTAGTTAGTGCAGGAACGATAGCTTGTTTTAAGAGTAGACTGGATAGCTACATGGACGAGGACGACAGGTGGCAGTGAGGTGTGGGTGCAGTAAGGTGACGGGGTACTGGATGCCTGCCTAGTACCGCCGGTATAACGAGGATCAAGCCTCTACCTGTAACCCCTGTAACTACACCTCACCCACCGTTAGTAGTGGGGGGGATTCTGGAGCTGCCCTGTGTAGGCCACCCGGCCTCTTGCAGTTTCCCTATGTTCTTATGTTCTTAGTTCTTCCTTCAGCATGACTGGCGCCGCGAGGCCATGACTCCTCAGAAGCATCATTCCATTTGCTTCCTATACCAAGTTACGCATTCCAGTCATATTTATTATTTTGCGATGTGAAAATGTCTATATATATAAAACACGAAATATACATTGCTTGATATTACATAATAGAATTAAGAAAAATGTGGACCAATGACCTACCCCTACAAAATATTTTCTGCGAAATTTATATTATTTGTAATATATATTGAAGTTTTTTTTTTCTGTGTAATGTCTTCCCTGGCCCTGACCCGTGCCGCCGTCTGGTCTGGCTTGATGATGGGGGGCGTCGTCCAGCCCTGCACGGCGCGAGATCCTCCTCCACTCTCGCCCTCCTCCACCCGTTGTTACCACACTGTGGTTGTTACTTGGCTGCCGCGGGGTGTGGCGCCGCCCCTCCCTGCCTCGTATCCGGAAATGGTGTGTGACTGCAAGCAGCTTCATTTATTTGACTGATTTTATTCGTAGCCGTGACGATACGAAATGGATGGGTTGCTAAATATATTCATATCTATAACTTGGCGGAAGCGTCATCACGAAGGTGAAGCCCAGAGGATGTGGTGGTGGTGGTTACTCGTGACCCCATGACCTTCGCTGCCGTCCTGCCCTCGTCATGCGGCCAGGACTGGCGGGTTCATTGGACACACCAACGCGGCTCCTCCTTGCGTTTAATTGATACTCGCCTTCGAGTTATGGAGGTGGTGGTGCAGCTTCGTGATTCGTGATTTTGTTATTACTTGTGCCCGTGTATCGCTCAGCCGTGTCTTTCATCTCAGTCGGTCGTTTATTGATTCTTTGGCACATCACGACTGCAGAAAGTTTGTAAGTTTGGTTATTTCCGCTCGCGGCTGCATTGGTGGCTCAAATATTACCTCTCGTCTGCCCGCGACTTTGTGCAAACGAGTGCGTCTCTTGCTGTGTGTCGAGGCGTCGGGGAAATACCTCACTGTTGCGTCACAGGGAAGTTTGGCGATGGCCCGAGCTTGTGTGTGTGTGTGTGTGTGTGTGTGTGTGTGTGTGTGTGTGTGTGTGTGAACTAAAATACCTGCGATTTGAGTTTTTTTTCCTCACCGATCAATGGCGTTAAGTAACAGGATGGTGAGTGGTCGTGTCATTCGGAACAAAATTGCAGCTGGCGCGGTGAGAGGCGGTGTGAGGCAAGTGATAGGTGCCATGACTGAGATCACTGAGCTGGAAAGATTTCACTTGCCACCCGAGCAGAACAATGGAGGTTGCTGAAGGTATGCGTGGCACAAAGGAGACGTTCGCGACGTCCACGCAGTAGACGTAGGTGACAAAAAAAAAAGGTTGTGTGTGGAAACAAGCGACCAGTTCACCCTCCTCTGTCTCTCTTGAGGACTTGTCAGCCCCGACTCCTAACACTCCTTTGTAGCTAACGCATCTCTGGGTCATTGGCATTTGATACTTAAATGCAGGTATGAGAAGAGACCAAGAACGAACAAGACGAGGCCGAGAAGGAGCAAGGGAGGGGAGGAGAGTGGGTGGGCCGTGCCCTCAGCAATACCAGGAAATGTCTTTATCCCCCCGTCCACCGCTGCGCTGCAGGGCGCTGCAACAGAGGTTTCCTTACCTTAGTTTCCGGAAGATTTATTGTCCCCAGTATGGTAAATAAAACAAAGGTTGACGTTTATCTGCCTTCTTCGTTAAGCATTAAGGAAGTTTACAACTTCATTCCACCAGTTGGAGAAAATTAAAAGGAAGCGACCCAAAGAACAAAGATGTACTCTGACAATAATAGCAGGTAGAAGTGGAGGAAGAGAGGAGTGGGGGCAGAGGAGGCTCCCGCTAACTCGTCAGCCTTGCGGGTGACTGATGATGGCCCACGAGTCCCGCCTGTACAGCGTGGCAGGTGCTGGCCGCCCCCCAGGCGACCCCCGCCTCCACGTGTGTTTATAGGCGGAATGTAGATGCTAGCTTAGAAGGCTGAATAGACCTACGTGGGGGGGGGGGGGTGTAGAGAGAGAGAATTGGTGTTGATGAATATATATTAAGCTGAGGTTGACATCTATGGAGCGTATTCATCATTAACTGTGGTTGGAAGTGTGCAATTAACAAAATCAAATGCCCGAACAGTGACGCTATTGTAAATTAATATTAAACGCAATAAAACCGTGAGGGTTCGAGCCGGATGACATGAGTGAGCGGATGTGGTGGAGCTTACCCACGTCGTCACTGTAGTACATGGTAAATATTATCGACTGCGCACCGAACACCCTCGAGATGCAAAATGCAAAAGCCACTCGTCAGGCGAGGGCGAAGAGAGGTAAAAAGTGTCGACGTTCGCCTGCCGACACCGTTTTCTGTTGGCTTGTTGCCTCCCCTTCCCTGGCGCTTCCTGGAACACGCACTCACTCACGTTTACCAGCTCCGGGAAGCCCACGTGCATGCGTCATCCGGCTCACGCGGCGCTGTCCTTTGAGGAGGTGGGTGGTGTGGCGCTGAGGTCACACTGAGAACGTTGCCGCTGTCCTTGTCCGCCACAGTCAAAGTCAGCCATTCTTCGAGCATTCTCATAGTTTATGATAGTTCATGGAATAGTTGTCATACTTCTAAATTTTCGCAAGTAAATGAATGTTTTTGGCAGAACATGGTAAATGTTATGCAACGTTTGTCTGTATGGAGTGGACTGTTGGGCGGATGTCAACACTGCCGCGAGGGAATGTTGGCACCAGCTTAGGACGGCGCGCGCTGGGAGCGGCGTGTGGCGAGCACGGGACACGTTTAACACCACACACACACACACACACACACACACATTTAACAAGTATACCAACAAACATAGACAGATTGATTCATTGTGCCAAAATCAAAGGCTACGCAGCAGCATACAGCATTGCTACGCCCAGGGCGATGTTACACATGATGTTCACGTTAGGACATTACTTATTCACACACGGCCTTGCTGTTCACCGACACTGATTTACAGGAAAAGTGTTATCGGATGCGTTCCCCATCCAGCTCGTGACTAAAATACTTAAACACGAGCACACCAGATCATGGACGAGGAAGTTGTGTGGAATGGTGTCAGTGGCTTATCATACTTGTGGCAGCGGCGTTGAGCGTGACATGAAAAGCAGACGTATTCAGGACACTGGCAATGGGAAAAAAAAAAAAAAAGTTCATTTCATGACATATTGATTTGAAAGTCACTGACAACAGTGGTCATTTTGACTTATAATGAAATATGAAGAATATTGGAAGATACAGACAACTCTGAGGTGATGGTTTAGTGACGGGCGGCCTGGACAACGGCCAGACATTGTTGGCAGCGACAAAACCTTAATTCCCGAGAAAACACCTGATTCCGTCTTGATTTTGTTCGATGATGCAGGTGTGTCGGGCAGCAAGGCGAGCAGGCACGGCGCGGAGGGGAATTAGGCTTACAGCAAGACTTAGATTGCTTATCAAGACCGAGGCAGATTATTGTGCATTAGGCAAGTAATGTGGTAGAGCATGATACACTGAAAATGAGGAAACTCTTATATGCTTCCACGTTGACCTGACACGGTTTAATACACGCGCTTCCATGGTGTGGTTGGCATGCTTAGGTGGGAATCCCCGGGCGCGGGTTCGATTCCGGCCTGGGCAGTCAGTGCGCATCCCACCCAGCTGTTCATCCTCCCTGGGAAAGGTAAATATGAGTTAGCCCGGCCGCCACATATGCCCAGTGTTCGTAGGTAATGGGTCAAAGGCTAAAGTGATGGAGATAAGCGCCGACACAACGCACAGCAATAGCGTATACCTCAAACTTTACCTTTGTATGATACCCCAGACTTTTGTTACCTCGGTTTGGATCGGGGTTTCGTCATCAGTACTGCGAGGCGTGACGGCTGATGCCTCCACCCCAGGAAGGGGGGGGGGGGGGAAGCTCGCACAGGCAATGCTGCAGCGGGGTTCACAAGATTCCTCCGTGCTGGCCGCCGCGTGCCTGTCCCTCCCACCGCAAGGTTTCCCGGGATGACTCACTCCCCCATATTCTTGCGAGTTTATGTTTGCTGCCCCGCTCACTGTTGCTGTATTCATATCACAATCTACAGTCCGTGTACGCCTACAGATATGTGACAGTCATGTGTGCCGCCCGGCGTGGGGTGAAAGTTATAACAAATTGTGGCGTGTCGGAAAGATTGTTGCAATGGGAAGTCTTGTCATCGTGCAGTGTTGGCTAGATGAGGAGGATGAGGACGTCCATAGTGCTGGCCAGAGGAGGACGATGACGAGGAGGGTGAGGAGGAGGCGCCTAGGGGTGGTTATAGGCTAACTCCATCCATCAATATTGACGTGCTCCTCTTCACGTTTCATGTAACTTTATTAATCAATATCCTGACCTTTAGTCCTTACGCTTCTCAACGCAAACAGTGCACAGGCAAGTACAATATTAATCCACGCGCCTCGTGACAGGCATTCTACACCGGCCTATGTAGGTCAGTGGAACGAGCTCTCAAGGACTCGCTGAAGCAGACAAATCCTGATATTCGCTCATGTTGACGCCAGCGAGAATTGTTTTTAAAAGTTATGAGTAAGACTCTAACCAAGAGTGCCTGAAGCAACCGACATCTGTTTAATTGGTTTACCATGACTGTTGATCCTCACACCAGAGGGGTGCCGAGTCGAAGGTGGTGCAGGGGAGAGTGAGCGAGCCCCCGAGCACTGGTTGGAGAAAAGGAAAGTGAAATACCTCGAATTGAAAGCAGCAACAGCACAGAAAGAGAAACGGGAGAGGGTAGAGGCGGAAGTTTCAGGTGTAGCAGTGACGACCTTTACACACTCCTCTATTGCGACGCGACTACTGAAGAACATGAAAGAGAGGGGATGCATGTAGCTAGGAAGTATAGGATGGTAATATTTGTGCCAGACAGCTAGGCTTGAAGTGAGGAAAGAGGAGAGCGGAGGCTACTCGGCGGAGAAAGTTTCCTAATAGAGCAAATCTTGTGGTTGCCAGCACGCCACAAGTGCCAGTCCTGTCTCTGCCTCCATACCTTTGCTTGGTACAAAAAGCCTGCTGGTGTTTCCAGCGATGCCAGTGGTTGTACGGAAGATCTTATGTAGGTGAGGCCCTGGAGTGGTGCCTGACATGCATCCTGCCACCCGCCCGGCCCTCCGCACACCCGTTGGCCTTCACGCTGTCGGTGCCAGTGGTGGAGGCAGCGACAGGCAGATTTAACCTACTTAGCGTGGGAGAACCAATATACGCTCATGATTAGCCAAACAGCAACTTTTCAGGTCGCGGGACTATACCACAACGATAAATCATCTTAAGTCTTCCAGGTTTATGACAGCAAGAATCATGCTCAAAGAAAAATTCCAGGATTGAAAATGTAAACCAAGACCAAATTTTTGTGTGATTGGCCGCATATCTGCCCGTGCCTCGTGAACATGACGTAGGACTGTGTGCGCACCAAAGGTGAATGATGCGTGACAGACTGCGACTAATATAACCACAGATCTATCGCTCCCTGATGTTATTTTCTCGCATATAGTTTGAGCACCCCAAAACTCACATGGTCTGGAAAAAATGGAAAGTATGTTAATGTTGATGATAGGAAAGCTGATGTAGCGATTTTCCTTTTTATTGCTGAGGCGTCGTGAGGAGGACTGATGAGGGGGAGTAGTTCCAAGGCTGAAGGAGTGGCGTCACCGTGGCTGTGGTACACTCCTGGAGTGAATGTTCCTGGATGGTGCAGGTTTTCACAAGTAAGAGAGGCGGCTGAGGTTGCGCAATGCGCCCTTCACCTACTAACGCTCTTCCCTCACGTTTTTGTGGCCAACTGCTTCGTATAGAGTCGTCTGCATCCCACTCGCACGTCTTTACGGTGGCAGTAGTGGATGTGTAATGGCTGCCACCTGTCTGTGATGAGGATGTATCGTTTCATAGCTATTCCCCGTTCACCTTACAGCTCAAGATTGCCTTTCACCTGCCTTGTTAGACTCGTTGCCACACTTGGTCTCGCCTGAGGTCCTTTGTGAGCGAGCTTGTTCCTTCCTGGCTGTGCGGGGCCGCTGGCACAAGGAGTCCCGGGTCCAGAGGGTGCGTGCTCTGGGGAAATGTGCCACATTACTTCATCGAGGGATCTAGTCCGAGGCGGGCCTCCCTCTCGTTCGCCTGACCTACTGGCCCAGTCAGACGCGTCGCCTCTCACCCGCCCCCTCCCACCCTCACACCCATCGCCGCCTCGCTCGACCTCGCTCCCTCACCTGCTGCGGTGCTCCACTTTGTCGCTGATTGCACTTATCTGATTGCTAACACTGTTCAACCTTCTCTTTCAATGCTTTCTCATCTATTCACCATTATCATTACCAGCAGACTTGCCCCAGCCCCCAACTGTACCCCAGGCCGCAGCCCTGAGCCAGCAGGCCACCACGCACGGAAGGTGACCACCCCAGCACAAGGGAATTTTTCACCCTTCCTCTCATGACCCATCCCGGCCGTCACACTACTTTCTCCTCAACTTTTACTCTCTGTAGTTTCTCTGTCTAGCGTGCCGAACTCACCCCACCTCGCGCCGGGCCAGCCTCACCTGCTCGCCGCGCTCTGGCTCTGATACATAACTAACGATGTGATAAACCGCACTAACAGGGCCATCGTGTCCTTCAGACCAGTGTGCACCAGGAAATACTTACTTTTCCTAATCCATCACACTGTACGGGCTTAATGAAAGTATTACTTTTTATACTCGTTCTGATGAACAAAGATGCTCAAATCGAATGTGAATGAATCTGAGGAGGTAAATTACTCATATTAAAATTTAGAAGTGTTGTCGTGTGAATATTATGAGAAAAAATTATGTGTTCGTGTAAGTTAAGGGGCTTTTAACTGGCAGAAGAGCTGAACTCTCCCTTAGGAAACTGAGTGGTGCTCCCGGCGGCCAGGGAACAACAGAAAAGTGACGGTGCCGTGATGAGGGGCGGGGGGCGGCACTGGCTGGTGGGTGGTGGACGCTCGGGGCTAGAGACGTAATAGTAAAAGAGTGCGTCGTGGGTTCCTCCGCCGCCCTTCACTCGACACCACACGCCGCCCCTTAGCACTGAATAAAAGTGATAACTTATTGCGGGTTTGCATTACACGCAAGTAATGCCGAACGTATTTCAGGATAATTTATATTTGATTACCTTAGACGTGCGTCTCGACACAGGTATCATTCGTGACCTAACCATTGTATACGAGTCTTAAAGACGTTGGGCGTGTGGCTGGGGCCGAGCGTGCCGGCTCCTCTCCCTTCATCTTGGCTGCATTTCAGCCATCGCCTCCAAGAGTGTTCTGCTGCACACACAAAATATAGATATATTGATGCATTCCTATGTGCTATGTTTGGCTGTACGTTTTCACCAAATATGTATTATGTACAAGCACTCTTTAAGTAATCATTGACTGCTTGGGGGGCGTGCACGTGATGCCCCTGCTTGCGGCGGGCGCAGGTGACAAGTTCACAACTCAAGGACACGTGCCGGTGAAAGCCCAACGACGGTCGGATGGTGGCCCTGCGGCACCCCTTCTGTGTGACAGGTTTGCCGAAGCGCAGGAGCCACCGAGGATCGTGAGTGGTCGTGAGTGCGGCAAGACCCTGAGCGGCGGGTGAGGGGACGCACAAGGTCACAAGGAAGGACACCTGTGAGACGGCATGACTGCCTGCGCGTATCCATGAGCTCCTGGACGCGCATTTGATTATTTGTTCCTGAGGGCTTCGTTTCGCTTCACGAGATTACCACCCTCTCCTTCGCCTACTTCGTAACGTTTGTCTGGGCAGCGGTGGACATAGAGGAAATGGTAAATGACATTCAGAACAACGTGCGGGCAAGATGTTCCCGCGTTTGTTACATTATCTATTTTTGTTTTAGTTATATCGCACTTTTTATATCTATCTTTCCACTTACGAAAACGTTTCATACGTAAAAGTAATGTTTATATATTCCTTAAAATATCAACAACTGGAATCGCTACGCGGTGGTAGGTGTGGTAAAATTTAAGGGGGCGTGGCTATGTGTGTTGTGCGAAGAACACACTCTTGAGGGGGTTGTGGAGAGCCACCGAGTGTGCGGGAAGTGAGGCGACGGTGTGGCTGAGGTGGTGGCGGCGCGGCGGCCTTGATTGGGACCAGCACGTGCTGCCTTGCCTCTCCCAGCCATGCAGTGGCCTCCATCGCCCCCGCCACCTCCACCACCATCTCGCCGTCGCCGTCGCCGCCGTCACTCGTGCCGTCGTTACTATCAGCGCCATCACAGTCATCGCCACCACCGTCCTGTATGCTGTTCTCGTCACCATCTTGTCTATCTAACGTTGATCACAAACATGTCTCTTTAGGATCGTCAGCTTGGCAGGCCTGTCGCTCCAGCCTAAAAATACGTTTTTGAGAGTAAGACTGCCAGTGCGTGAAGGTGAGCAACACCTGTGGCGGGAGGTGCCAACGGCCGCCTGTCCGCGGAAGCATCGCCGCTGCCGAGTGTCAATAGTATGGCCGAGGAGGCGCCGATGATTAGGGCTTGGGGAGTGAAGTGAGAGCAGATGTGAGGTTGAGTAGACGAGTCATTCCCGTCACACCACATTCATGATCCACACGGTTAGCGTAGTCAGCCAGAGGCAGCACCAAGAGGCATGCCGGCTGAGTGCTCCTCCAGCTGACCTGTCCGTTAGCCGGCAGGTCACCACGGTAAACCAACCACCACCGCTACATCCCGGCGCCCCTTGCACACCCACTACACGGCACGCCTCACTCTTGGTGACTCGACTCGACACGCACACACGCCAGAAAAAAAAAAGAAAAAAAAACAGTTCATAATTTTCATGTCCGTAAAGTTACCCTCATCACCAGTCCTTAGTACTTTTTTTTTTTATCAACATTTTTCGACATATAGGTCAAGTAGCAGCCTGTATCCTTGGTACCTGGGTCGAGTAATGTGAACAGCAAATACACATCAGATGAGACAATAATAACGCAGACTGACTACATTATGCTTGCCTAGTTGCACCATCTTTCATCACTCACATACCACGCAATGGTTTATTTAGTCCCGAAACGTAAGTGCTAGCGCCAGGCGACAACAAAAGCAGCGACACACACACACACACACACACGGCTGCTAAGGACCAACACGCCGCTGTAAAGGTCAATATTTTCCCTCGGCCATCAATCGCTCTACACTTGCCACCCCACATAGCTCCGTGCCTGATACACACAAACCTGTCCTCTCGAAAACATGCTATTTTTGTCTTTAATATCGCGCACACACACACACACACACACACACACACACACAGACAGACAGCAAGAAAAATATGGACAGTTTATGGTGTCTGGGAGTCATGGTCTGTCTGCATGGCTAATTTCTTGCATTTAATTGGTGTGTGTGTGTGTGTGTGTGTGTGTGTGTGTGTGTGTGTGTGATGAATACTGTTGATAAATCTGGAACAAGTGAAGAAACACCTAATAAAACGAAATTTGGTAATAAAAACGTCAGTAACAAGAGTATTAAACAACATTAACAAACACTTCTCCTACTACTACTAATAATAATATAACTTATAACACCGGGAGCAAGTTAGCAGGGATCGCTTGGTGTGGTGGCGCGCGTCGTGTGGTTGTATGGGAGGGCGACGGGGTGTTTCATGTCTCTGCTGACTTGCGGCTCGCCTCTTATTACCTATTGATTTGTATTACGCATTTTATGTCGCGACTCTCTCTCTCTCTCTCTCTCTCTCTCTCTCTCTCTCTCTCCAACTCGGTTTTGTTATATTTTCCCTTTGAACCTTCGATTATAATTAATTAAACATGATTTTCACACTTTCTTTCCTATTCTGCTTCCCCCACCCCCCCAAGAAAGGTAGTCGGTGGGAGGGTGTATGGGCGAGCGAGGTGCTGCAGGTATAATAGGTGGGTAAGTCGGTGTGAGTGATAATGTTTGTCACCCGTGTGGGAGCTGGTGGCGGCTGTCCTTGATATTAACCTACTTCCTGCTCACCGCCGTTCTTGTCTTTGTTTGCCACGATGGATGCGTCCTTCCACTGTTTCCAATGAGTTGCGCGCTCCATCAACACGAGCAGCCGCGTGAAGCTGAACGAGAAAGTGTTTGGCTCAAAGATCTTAGTTGGATTTCCTGTACTTTCCTTATGCGTCAGAACTCCGTGACTCCCGAAACGAAAAGATCTTGGAAACACAGGAAATGCCCAGCTCCAAGCAAAACGGATCCTTCACGTTAATCTCGACACGTACGTCACTGTATGGACAAGGGCAGTTCATACCAAGAATTATATTTGTGAATCTTTCCTCCGGGGTTTTCCTTTTAATTGTTCTCTTGTTGTGCCTCTGAGTCATCGTGATAAAAGGTCTCGAGGGTCACGTCACGCACAGCTACATGACTGAAGTGTAGGAGACGCAGATTACCAAGAGGTCGGGTAAGTGGGTCAAGAATTTAGCTCGATCGAGGTCACCCTTTCATGTGCCAGAATTCGAACTCTGACGGCAGGTTGCACGCGACGTGTACGTACCCCGCAACAGCAGACAACCTATATACCTACACCTCCTCCTCCTCCTCACAATGTCCTTTGTCCTTATAGGCTACGGCGGGAGCAAAATTAGTGGGCCTGAGATGGTAACGATGCTCCACTCCACATTGAAACGGGAGTGTGTCATAATATCTCAGCATTGCCTCACGGTGCGTCAGCCACTGATGCGCACGCCCAGAGGGGTGTGTGTGTTTGTTGGTGGGTGAGCCACGGCCACGCGCGGCTTGGTGAGGAGGTGACCCAGTAAAACACCTGCCCGTGAGCTTAACAAGGAAACTCACGCCACCCTCTTTTATTTAGTACCATTCTTGCCCCCCATAGTTTATTGCGTTTTTATTTTGTCTAACATACAAGCATGATAAAGTCTTACATACATTACTTCCGCATTATACATCTTTTCGTGTCTGGGTAAATGGAGGCAGCCACAAAGAGACAGCCTATTATTCTTTTACCTTGGTTACAATGACTTCCGCTACCAGACTGCCTTGCCTGCACTACTTACGCATAATGAACTACGCGGCTGGTAAATGAAAAGCTACAATGAGACAGCCCGACCAGCGTCCTTTGTATCGTAAATGGCACGCGCAATGCTTTGTTTCAAGGAGCAAGACCTCAAGACTCGCAGCGACGCACTGGCCTCGCGCGTCCCCGCCCCGCGAACCCAAAAAGTGCCGAAAACGTTCCCCAGCCGGCACTGCATCCTCATCTTTCCGCCTTATCATGATGCTCCTCTTCCTCCTCCTCCTCCTCCTCATTCAAAATGCTTAGGATATAAAGATGTATTAATGTTATTGTTATCATTGTTGTGGTGTAGCCTACATATATAATCAAGACATGCTTTAATACTGTTTTCTCTTTCTTTCAGTCAACCTTACGGGGAAGGGGCGAGTGGATATGGCTCACTTCGAACTGCTCAAAGTTTTAGGAACTGGAGGTAAGACGAGATGCTCTCTCTCTCTCTCTCTCTCTCTCTCTCTCTCTCTCTCTCTCATTTGTGTTGTGAAGGAAATCATAGTGTTCTGGCGGACGTCCATTGGCCTCCGCCTCAGCTGATGATGTCATGCAGCAAATTATATATACCACTAAACGTCTTTGTCAAAATGAGCTTCTTTGTCTTCACCCTTTACATCAGTTTTCCCTTTATCCATCTTTACTAGCCGTTTCTATTTTTTTTTAAAGTATTTTGCCACATTCGTATCGCTGGGATTTTGCTTTCCTCATGCATTCGTCATTGTTCGTCAGTGGTGTTAAGTCAAGCGTCTTTAGGTTTTAACTTTTTGCTTATATCGGAGGTGCCTTTCTCATCGAAGTAACAAGTCCGTGACTCACGTGTATCACTGTGTCGTATGTGGCTCGGTGTGGACTGCATCCTTAACCCGGTAGCTGCGGGGATCATGTATCTTAAAGGCCCCTCTAAGCGAATTAATGAGAAAAAATCATCATCACAAACCCCATTCATATATATATATACCAACGCATTTGATCAGTTTACGCTTCTTTCATTTTTTTTTTTATATATATAAAAAAAAAAATTTGGCCCATAGCTGGTACACGGTAAAGCCACAAATTTGGCCCGTCGCTGCTACCCGGTTAATTAATGACGAATCGACAAAAAAAAAGCATTACGTCAGTTGTGGCGTAAAAACTGTGTAAAAACTGTGTGGCTTTCTGATTATTTTATTTTTAAACACTTGTGGAGAAACAACAGATCCCAAGGTTAAACTCACCAATTAATGTCATTCTCACCAAAGTGATGCTACCCACCGCCCGTTGCCATGCGTTCCTAGTAACAATGGCATGTTTTCTACCGTCCACTGTGGTTATGCCTCCTTTGAAATTCCACACAGAACCTGAAACCATCTAACATTTGACCCAGCGTTCCGAGAAAAACGTTTACTCCGTCCGTGGAACAGCGCCCTTCCCGCGAGCTGGACTTTTCCCGGAATACGTTTCATGGGACTGCCCCGCGGCTCCGAGAAAGAAGCTTGGAGCCTGGCGTTGGTTGGCCGCTACTGACTCCCCCTCCTCCTGGCTACCTGGTAATAGTGCTGAGGCGCAACATATTAGACGATTCACCGAAAAGCGAGTTCACAACAAAACAAAGTCTACGGGGGATTGAAACCAGTGACGAAATTTCATATAATGTGGTGATAGGCTTTTCAGCTCAAAAGGCGAGCTCGGGAATCACAGATATAGGCTACACTTTTAGTAATTATAGACATCTCGATATTCAACAGTAATAAGCTTGGCATTTAGATAATCATCGTCATCTGTTCTCCCATTCTTTTCCTGCTGCTACTACTACTACTACTACTACTACTGCTATATACTACACACACACACACACACACACACACACACACACACACACACACACACATATCTATATACACCGCGCGTGCGCGCACACACACACACACACACACACACACACACACACACATATCTATATACACCGCGCGTGCGCGCGCACACACACACACACACACACACCAATGGAACAAGGAGCAAGTAGAGGACATGAAAGGAAGTTGAAAAGACAAGATGTTTAAATCTTGATATCAAGAAATACATTTTTCTCAATCTTGCATCGATCACTGGAATAGCCTGTACGTAGTTCAATCCATAAACTTAATGAGTTCAAAGCTAAGTTTGCCCGATTTAGCCTCGGACAGGACCTCTACTATATGACTATAGGCAAATACAACTAAGTAGCCTAAATACATATCCCGTATGCACGCGTGGCGCGGGCTCTCGCTCAAACTGGACACACTGCTGCTCCAGCGGGAAGAACAGAACCTGTGGAGTCGTCAGAGGAAGCAGCTAAGGCTGGCTTGCTCCACTTCCTCATATTGATTCGCCATTCACCCACTTTCTTTCTCTGCTCGCTCCCTCTAGTAGTCTTAAATGTTATCATATATAAACATTATGTATGTGTGTGTGTCTATATATATATATATATATATATATATATATATATATATATATATATATATATATATATATATATATATATATTTGCTTATTTATTTATTAGCGGGACAAGGGGAGTGTTAGTCTACCCTTGTTCTTGCTCCTCGACCGACTTATACAAGGGAAATGATCTGTTGCGTTACCATGCGACTGCAGGTTAGATTTTTTTTTTTTTTTTTAGGGGTTGACATCGAAAAAAAAAAAAAAAGGTGTCACGAGACGACGCTAATTACTAGCGTAATGCAGGAGAGAGAGAGAGATATAGAGAGAGAGAGAGAGAGAGAGAGAGAGAGAGAGAGAGAGAGAGAGAGAGAGAGAGAGAGAGGGGGGAACTAGGCCATTACTATGTGCTCTCATCAGAGGGGAACAGGATGTTCCTGGGGGTGTTGCCTTTTTCCATCCTTGGATTTCCTGTCCTCCTCTGAAGTCAGGCGCCATTTACCTGGGAAGCTGTGCTGTCACGACCGCCCGTAAGGGAACGAGGCGGTCTGGTATTTATGGCCAAACCACCTGTTCCGCGAGGGAGCTGGTCATAGTTAGCCGGCAGCTCTCTTGATACTGAGGTCATTCCAAAGGTCACCGCCTGGCCCCGGGTGTGCTGCCTGTCCCCAAGGCGTGGTCTGTTGCCTATGAAGTGAACCTCGTGTCCGATGGCATTGTATATTAATGAGGGGGCCACAGAATTCCAAGGAGTTTGTTCTCACTATTTTTTAAGGTTACGAAAGTATTTATTCGTTTCCCAATTTGACTGCTTTCCTTATGATTAGGTAGCATGTGAGAAAACTCGTGCATGATAAGTTCAGTAATCCATGTTCTAATCACTGTTTACCCCGATGTAGCCACATGGCATAACTGTATCCCCCTACTAAGCCAACAAGTGACACAAATCAGTTATTCATAAGATTCTGTTGTAGCCGAGAAATAGATGATTTTATGAAAGTTATTTTCCCCCACAGCATATGGCAAGGTCTTCCTGGTTCGCAAAGTATCTGGGAAGGATGCTGGCAAATTGTATGCCATGAAGGTCTTGAAAAAAGCCACCATCGTGCAGAAGAAGAAGACAACTGAGCACACCAAGACGGAGAGGCAGGTGCTAGAGGCTGTAAGGCAGAGTCCCTTTCTCGTCACCCTCCACTACGCCTTCCAGACTGATGCCAAACTACACCTCATCCTTGGTGAGTACACACACACACACACACACACACACCATGCGACCTTAAAAATCTGCCTTGAAATGGATATGTACGTTACACTCTGTCGTGTTCAGCCGTAAGATTCGGGTGAAAGATATGACAGAGGAAGCGATTAAGTTAAAACTACTTAGGGACATTTTTATGGAAGCATGGAGGTAGCCTGTAGGTGAGGGAGAGAGCAGTGAAGGGCAGACAGGTTAATGTTAAGTGGGGTGAATAATTATGAAAGGAATAAGTGAGCAAACACCATTATCCTTCCAACTTTGTCATATACCCTACATCAAAAGCATGGACGCGGAATGTAGCATATTAATCATGAATACGCAGTGGAAATGAGCTATTGAAGAGGTGCATGTGATATGCATACATAGAGTTAGAGGATGAGATGCATTTTTTTTTTTTTTTTTTTTTTTTTTGTGTGTGTGTGTGTGTGTCATTCACCAAGGATCTGATCATGTGCTGGACTTGCGATTGTCAGCCAGTACCCTCCCTGAAAGAAACTGGAGTGGCATTATGACAAATGGGTGGGTATGGCTGAAGCCTCATCATGTGTGTGTGTGTGTGTGCGCATTTGTGTTTTATATAGTTACAGACGGCAAAATTGTTTATAGAGAAATATGGAACCTTTCAAAGCAAGCACTAAACTTACCATTCTTGGTTTCTAATAATTTACAGAGGAAGCAAATTGGCAGTAGGTGAATTAGCAATATTATAGTTATGTGCATGTGTGTCTGTAATAATAGTTTTCATCATCCTTGTAGAAAATGTGTGCATTTTTCACCACTGTTATTATTATTATTATTATTATTATTTTTATTTTTTTTGCAGACTATGTCAGTGGAGGAGAACTATTCACTCACCTTTACCAGAGGGAAAGGTTCCATGAGGATGAAGTCCGGCTCTACATTGGTGAGATCATCCTTGCGCTTGAGCATCTGCACAAAGTAAGTACTGTTCTTCCTGTCAGAAATTTAGTTTTGAAAAAAATAGCATGCTGTTGAGTTGTGTTGTGTGCTTTTGTACTGATACCTGATGTTAATTGCAGCTGGGTATAATTTATCGTGATATCAAGCTGGAGAACATCCTCCTGGACTCTGATGGCCACATAGTTTTAACAGACTTTGGTCTTAGCAAGGACTTCCTCTCTCATGAGACTGAGCACAGAGCTTATTCCTTTTGTGGCACAATTGAGTACATGGCCCCTGAGGTGGTGCGGGGAGGAGCACATGGCCATGACCAGGTGAGTTCAGAGTTGTTCTCCCACTGCTGTATTTTTCAGTATTTGTAACACTACATCTAAAGTCCTTTAATCTTAAGAGCAGCAGGCCTGCAACTGCCTGAGTAGTACAATTTTATACTATTGAATGGCACCAAAGTCATTGCAGACATATACTTAAGTATATTAAGTAATATACTAAGCATTAATATGGGTAGTATATTTTCTTCCATTAAATGCATAGAATGGCTTTTGGATGCTTCAGTTGCTACATTGAGCTAGTAGGGTATGATTTATTATATACAATCCCAGACTCACGCCACTTGGCAATTGCTTTATAGCTTTCAATTTATAGCATAATTACAGCATTGCATATGTAGTTTTCACAGTGCCCTCTACATCAGCTCCTAGTGTTGTTTTGGGTGGCATATTGGGTGTCAGTTACTGCACAAGACAAAATCTACATAAAATGAACAATCCCAGACATCACAGTGACACCACGGCCAAAACTAAACAAACAATTGTTGATCAACTTAGGCACATTTTAAATTTTTATTAAATGTTTGATGTTTGTAGTTTCCAATTCATTCATTCCTGCCTTCCAGAATATAATTTTCTGAGATAATTTCCTGCATTTCAAAATAACAAGTTTATATATATTTCTCTGGAATAGTATTCCTTGCTTTTATTGTATATTTTTGACCAGTGCTCAGATGACTCTTACTGTAGGCTATGTATGGGAATCTATACTTAAAATTAGTAATAATTAAACTCATAACTTAGTGAACAAGTTCAATCAAAGGTTTCTAATACATAGAGAATATTTTGCAGGATTGGCATATAATGTTCAAGTTATAAATCATCTTTATATGGAAGTCAGAACAGGAGACAACCTAAACATGTTTCTTATTGCAGGCTGTGGACTGGTGGAGTATAGGAGTGTTAACATATGAACTGCTCACTGGAGCCTCGCCTTTCACTGTGGAGGGTGAGAAAAATAACCAGCAAGAGATCTCAAGGTAATTACTGTTTTTGCTTGACTTTTATTTAATGTCTCATTGTTGTGCCTTCAAAGTGTGAATCACTCATTGAAGGAAAATATTTTCAACTTTGGTTTGACAAATTAATTCCATTATCCATCTTATACATCTAAAGTATATCCCATAAGGGAGGTAGCTCCTATATAACAAGAGGGTGCAGTTGGGGAATGGCCCTTCCTGGAACTATTTCATTTTGTTTAGAACACTAGTTAAAAAGTGATCAATTTTGAGTTCCTACCGTGTCTCAGCAGATATAGGGATTAGTGATGATCGTAGTGAGCATTACTGGTTCAGTATGTGAAACGAGATCATATTAACTTTGAAAGCAAGTGTACAATATATGTCTTAACATAATTTTTTAAATGACATCAAAACCAATATTTTTATATATTTATATGTTTGTTTATTAACTTTTTCCCTCTCATAACAGACGAATCCTGAAAACACAACCACCACTACCTAGTGATCTATCACCAGAGGTTAGAGACTTAATTTCAAGACTACTTGTGAAAGACCCTCGTCAGAGGTTAGGAGGAGGGCCACAAGATGCTGCAGAAATCAAGCAACATTCGTTCTTCAAGGTATGCAATCCAGCTGGTTGGCAGATATGTTACTGGACATAATTTCTCTGTAAAAATGATCTTGTATTTTCACACAGGTTTATTTTTCTGAGTAGGTAGGGGCACATAATTTAAAAGTGAAAGTAGTGAATCATGTAATAAATACGTATAAATATTTATTATGAATGGTAGTTAGTGAGCTTTGGTCATATCGAACAGAACAAAATCTAAAGGATTTTTCTCACCAAGTAATTTTTCTCATGACTCCTGACTCCACCTAATACAGGCCATGTGATTTTGATTTGTTTTTTTCACTAACAGAATCTGAATTGGAATGACCTTGCTCAAAAGAAAGTACCTGCCCCATTTGTACCCAGGATCAGCAATGAACTAGATGTTAGTAATTTCTCTGAAGAGTTCACAGCGATGGTACCACAGGATTCTCCAGCAATTGTTCCTCCTGATGTAGAGAAAATGTTCAAAGTAAGGAACAAAATTAAAATTTTGTGATAATAAAATTTCTGCATATGTATGAAATTTATTATTTAATCTGTAGGAGGTACCTACAAGGAAATTTCTATTTACAGTAATATCACAATATTTTATGTGTCATTAGTAAATATACTTAGCTCAGTTGTATGTGGCACAACTGTGACTCATCTAACCTATTTTTCTTACAGGGTTATTCATATGTTGCCCCATCAATTCTCTTCACTGAAAATGTGATCAGTGATTCTCTCTTCAAGACTTCAACAGACAGAAGACCTTCCACCACTAACTTAATGGCATGTAGCTTTAAGGTCAGTACATTATTGTTTACATTACCCATCACCAGCAAAGTCTTGTATACATGCCTCATATGTTCTCAATGTATGTGAAATTAGAATTGGGAGTAGTAGGTATTAGGGTACTAATAGTTAGTAATAGTAGTGGTATTGATGGAGGTAGTAGTAGCAGCAGTACAGTTGCTTAGTGTCCAATGTGGGAATTTGGTCAGAGATTGCACTACATTGGATGTAATTAGCATTGGACAAACAAAAGAACCTATGGCAAAAATTTATCTTTTCAGAATTTCTGAAAATACACTCGACCCTCGATTTCCTGGATATCTCATTTCCTGAGCAAAATAATTGTCAGATGTATGCCTAGTCAAGTACAAGAACTGAAATGTAATCCAGGTAAAAACCGGGGGTTCAGCTAAGTCTGGCAATTGCCAGACAACTGCCTAGCCAAGTCTGCATCTGCAACACTTGCTAAATGTTGTTAAGTGTTGCTGTGGAGGCAGCGACGGTCATGTCACCTCCATAAAGGGTCACTAATTCACTAAACTTCATATTCTTATTAAAAGTTGTTCAATTGCTTTAATTTTATTTGGTATTTGTGTTTTAGTAATTCAGCCCCCCTAAGATTGTGTATTATACAAAATGTCCACAAAGGGTTCAATAAGCTTCTTGTGACATACATTCTTGTCTGTTTGTTTACAATTATCAGTTGAGCAGCTGTTTATAGTTATAATCACTTTTATTATGTTTCTTATTAGTATTATCTGATTTTTATAGAAAAAAATATTTATTAGTAAATAATTCACGTGATATGATATGCTTAAGGGTTAAGCATTTGAAAATGAAGAAGAAAATGACAGACACTTTGAGACTGCCGTCAACGGTGTGTCCTTTGTTGACGTCCAATGCAAATCTTCAAGCAACCTGTTTCAGTTAATCTCTTAGATGTGCTGTTTAAATGTGCTGGACATAGTGTGGTTAAAGTCCGGGGCAGGTATTGAATATTGACGATTGCCAGACAAATTAGTGTAAACGTCTGTAAATGGGCCGTAACAAAAAACAAACAAACAAAAAAGTTAAAAAAATGCCTCGTTGGACATGAAACGCCCTGGACAACAATCATGCATAGGACGGGAGGCCACTGTAGTAATATTAGTAGAAGTAGTAGTAGTAGTTGTAGTAGTGGTGGTAGTTGTACTAGTGGTGGTGGTAGTAGTAGTAGTTGCAGCAGTAGCATTAGTAGTAGGTATATATAATAATAATAATAATAATAATAATAATAATTTTATTTCGCCCAGCGGCAAAACAGGGCAAGTAAACGAACGAGATCAACCAAGATACATATATGCTTAAATAATAGACAGCTTATAATTGAATATGCGTGTGCACGGCACACTTATGCACAATCTACACGAACAGAAGGCCCAGCCACTCCCGCTGCATTGATCCACATACATAGGCCAAGCTCTGTCTGACGGAGGTGATGATGGAGTTCCCAGATTGTTCCACTCTACTCCTCATACTATACGCGGCGTGGTGACGCAGCACAGCCAGACAGTTCATCCTGTGCCTGGTGAAGGCCAGGGATGAGCTAGTCCATCTAGGAAGCCCCAGAAGCCACTTGAGGATGTCGTCATGACAGACCCTAAGACGGTTTATGGAGGCAGCCCAATACCGCGACCATAACGAGTTGCAGTAGAGAGTAGCAGTGGCTCCTGAATAACTCCAACTTCACCTCTGTGCTGCAGAAGGAGAATTTCCTCAGCAGCGTGTTGGCGATGACTTTGAGCTTGGTGGTCTGCTATTGATGTCATCATCATCGGTCCGTTCCTTGTTGATGACATGGCCCAGGTATTTGAATCTATCAACAAATGTAAGTGCACTCCCACTTAGCCATGCTGATGTCTGGTAGTCCACCCTGGAGTGTGGGAGTGGCACTACCATGCACTCTGTCTTGGTGGTGTTGTAGACAGTATTGTGCGTGGCATCATACGCCTGACACACTCCAATAAAGTCCTACAGAGCCTCCACTGTGGGCGCCATCAGTACCATGTCATCAGCATAACACAGCGAGTTGATGCACCTATCATGTAAGTGGCAGCCTGTGCCTGTGTCATGCAGAGCGGCAGTGAGATAATTTGTGTAGACGTTGTACAGATAGGGAGACGGGATCCCTCCCTGGCGAATACCATTGGCTGTCTTAAATGGCAGCGAAGTGGAAAGCCCCTCATTTTACAGCAAATTCCTGGGTAGTGTACCAGTACATTAGGAGCTTGACAATGTACCCAGGAGTTCCCCTTACAAGCAGTTTATTAAACAGCTTCCAGTAGTTCACTCTGTCAAAGGCCTTGCTGGCATCAAGGAAGCAAAGGTAGACAGGTGAGGCCCTAGAAGTGTAGTACTCGATGATATTCTTCAACGTCCACACACATCTCAGTGCTGTGCCCGCTCTTTAGCAAGGAAACTATTTGCACTGCCAAGACCCGAGAGGGTATGTATTGATGGCAGATGCAGACGATAAAGAAGCAGAGCCAAGAGACCAGGCTGGGAGGTGCATATCTAAAGGCACCAGAGGGAAGCCCATCAACGCCCAGCGCCTCGCTGTTGGAGAGCATCCGCAGTATCTCCCTCAGCTCACTGTGGTCGACACTGCGAAAGCCCTCCAGCGTCACCCCGCGCAGCTCGCTCCGGAGGGCCCTCTCACTTTCCACGTCTGCCACACAGTTCAGGGTACCCTCAAAGTGGTTACCCCACATGGTGGCAATGTCCTCCTCCCCCACTACCTGATCCACACGTAAGGGGAGCGCGTGAGAGTCTGGGGACAGGGTTCATAGGCCATGCCAGAAACCGGCTGCGTCACCGCCAGCCAGCGCCTGAGCTCGGAGCTGCTCCCCACGAACCCTGCACCACCGGAGGCAGAGCTTGAATCTGGTCCTGGTGTGCTTCAGCCTCTCTGCCAGAGGGCCCCAGCGTGGACTGCCGCCATCCCTCCATTCCAGGAAGGACTCCCTGGCCTCCTGCACCACCTCATTCCAGCCATGAATCTGCCTCCATCTCCTCCTGCATGTAACGAATACTCTCTCACCAGCATGCACCATGCACCCCACCAACGACTGATGCACCCTATCGATGGCATCATGATGCCTGCTAACAAGACAAATACTCTGGAAGCAACATAACCTGACAGGATCAATGGCAATGTCTCTCAGCAACTCTGTCACCATCCGACCATACTCCTCTCTTTTCCTTGTGTCCTGAAAATCCCACTTAACCCTTGCCACCCTATCCTGCCTGACCTGTGTCAAGGCAGGAAGCCCTTTAATTTTTAGCCCAAATAAGAGAGGAAAATGGTCAGAGGAGACAGTGTTGTATAGAATTGTGCACCCATCCAACGCACTGTGCAGACATGGTGATAGCACTATATGGTCAAGCCAGGTGTGAGAGAGGCACCCATGTTGACGTGAGTGTAGCTTGTTGGGGGGAGCGTCCTCACATTGGCCACCATGACCCGGTCCTCACACATGTGTTGTAGGTCACTGAAGAAGGGGGTGCCAGGAGCAGCATTGAAGTCCCCCAACACACAAGCATGTTGCTCCTGGGCACTGTCCACCAACAAGGCAAGTGTCCCTAAACACATGGCTTGGTCATCCCTGTTCTCCCTGATGTTGGTAGGGAGATACACATTCACCAGGAGGAGGGGGTCCTGAGCACTGCTCACCTGGATGTGCTTACTGAGGCTCTTATGCCACAGAAAGATGAGCCCCCAGTAAGGTCTCCCCCCTCCTCAGGACCTGAGTGTCGTCCACAACTGTCGTAGAGAACGACACAAAGTCCTTGTGAAGAGTGTTTGGCCTGTGCAGTTCATCCCCGCACAGCCACGTTTCTTGCAAGGCCAGGATATCAACCTGGCCTAATAGGTCCTTGATATAGGGCTCACTGCTCTTGATTCCCTGACAGTTATAGGTGTCAATTTTCAATTTACTCTCCATCACTGACAAGGGACTGGGTATCAGCAGCGGCAGCCACTAAGGCGTGGTAGCGACACACAAACACATGCCGCTCCCAGTTGTGCAGATCCAGCAGCACACATTGGTGCCACCAGGAGGCAGAGACGAGCCTCCTCCACAGCTCCATCACCTGCACTCTGTCGTCCTGCAGCAACTCACGAAGATAGGCCGCGAGCTCCTCTCCGTAGAAGTCCCTGGGTAGATGTTTGACCAGCACCTGACATGGAGGGGGGCTTCCCAGGCGGCCCCTGTCTCTCATGCCCCATCCGGGCTGAGGGACATGCCGAGGGGAGCCACGAGGACCATTTGCCCTTGCGCCAGGCTGGCAGTGGCGCTTATGCTGCTCCAGAAACCCTTGTTCCTCCTGGTTGGCTGGCGTGGTGTGTGTGGGTATTTGGCATTTACCTTTTTCTGTTTTATATGAAACTGCAAGACACACACTAGTACAAAAAATCCATGTAATAGTATCACAAATAGCATTATGTAATGACTACATGAATTTAGATTTTCAGCAAAACTCTTGATTTTTCTATATCATGATCATTTCATCATTCCTGTGGGCCACAGAAAAAAAAAAGGCATTGTGACTATTCTAACAAGTCATGAGTGGGGACCCACTCCTCAACCTTATGTTTCACAGGAGATATGGCCTGTTGCATTACCTCTTTATCACTATGTATATTCTTGATACCCATGTTGTGAAGATGATGTTTTGATTTTACAAATAAATGGAAATTATTATTTTTCAGGATTCGGCATTCTTTCAACAATATGAACTAGATCTTCGAGAGAACATTCTTGGAGATGGCAGCTTCAGTGTTTGTCGGGAATGTATACAAAAGTCCACTGGACAACACTTTGCTGTCAAGATAGTTTCAAGAAGACTAGACTGCCAACAAGAAATAAACTTACTAAGGGCATGCCAAGGACATTCTAATATTGTCAACCTTCATGAAGTTTTATATGATGAGGTGAGGATCCACACTGAAGTTTGAAAGGAAAATACTTTTCTTTAAACTCTTTAATAAGAATGATATTTATATCTACAGTATATGCTACTGGTATTTGAAGTTATGGTACATCAGAAATTTAAACAAATGCAGCTTTATTATCATCATTATTATTCCTATTTACAAGTCTTGGTTTTATGAATTGATATATTAGGTAAAGGTCTTGCTGTATTATTTTATTCCTTTGTAATTCATCACTGGTTCTGCTCATATAAATCCTCTTTTTACAGGCACATACCTACATAGTGATGGAACTTCTTGGAGGTGGGGAGCTGCTGCAGAGAATTAGAAAACACAAAAGGTTCACAGAGACTCAGGCTTCAGCCATCATGAGGAGCTTGGTTTCAGCTGTTCATTATATGCACAAGAAAGGCATTGTTCACAGAGACTTAAAGCCAGAGGTAGCTTAAGAATGTTGTTAGTGTTTTCTTGACAGTAATGGGAATCAAAATGAATGCCAGAGTAATACATGTTCTTTTGGGGTCCAGCTCTAGACATCTTACATAAGATGTCCACAAACTTGTGCTGAATTTTAAGTAATATTATTTTTTAGTCCATTATTAAGGTGGTCTTACTTTCTTATAGCAGATCAAATATAAAAATTTACCTTTTCACCAAACTCTGATATTAAATGATGTTATCATTTTTACAGAACCTATTGTTCAAAGATTCTTCAGAAGATTCAGTGATCAAGATTGTAGACTTTGGGTTTGCACGTATGATGCCGGACAAAGAAAAGGATGGCAACATGAAGACACCATGTTTCACATTACACTATGCTGCTCCTGAAGTGTTGCGACAAGCAGTTCAAAAAGGAGCAAATGGCTATGATGAAACATGCGACTGGTGGAGCTTGGGTGTGATTCTGGTAAGTAATAATGACATTCTTAGAAAAAATTCAGTAGCGGGGTACCATAATCTAAATCTTTTAACTAGTCAATAGCCGTCATATCCAGTGCCTTATTAGACTTGATGCAGAATGCAAAACTTTTTTCTTACCTCTGTTATTCCTGAATGGAATAAGACTCGTGACCTTGATTGTCTTAATGAACGTTCCAAATCACCACCATTCCCATAAAACATTCAAAATATTCTAAGACTTTATACCAAATGAAATGGTTTCAGTAATTTTCTTTAAACAATTGGTAGTACTACTGTATCTATGATGTGCTTGTGATGTGATTCTAAGGAAATTTTCTGAAAAATTATTGAGGAACTATACAGCAACAGAATCTGAAAGTAGGTCTTCAAATAACTATAAAAAACAATGGTAATGCTTATCACTGACATGACAAAAAAGTATAATTGGGAATGATAGGCTTGAGAAAGTAGAGGAATTCATATTTAGGGCAAACAATCAGTGCAAACCCAGTCCATGGACAGGAAATCAGGAAGAGACGTGGAATGGGATGAAGTGTCTTCGGTAAATTATGTAATATTATAAATAGTATAATAGTTTATGTGTGTGGATATAAAGATCTTGGAAAATTTCACATACCTTGATAGAATAGTACCAAACAACAGAGGGTCATGGGTCATGTCAAGAAATCTTATGGCAGATTGGCTTGCTGTCAAGGACTCCTGGAGCACAAGTATTCGGCATTGTTGATATCTGTAAAGAAGGACATAAATATAGATCTTCATGTTGCTTGTGCTCCCTGTCTGACTATGACAAAGATATGGACACTAAATAGTGACCTGAGATGAATTAATGCCTTTAGTAATAAATGTCTTTCCCTAATCAATAGCAACCTGCCACTCTCCATGAAGAGTAAGGTGTACAAACACTGTATTCTTCCAGTCCTAAGATATGATTCAGAAACTTAATAACTCGCAGAGGTTCTAGAGAACGCTAAGAAAAATGCAGAGAAATGGAGAAATATGCTAAGCATAACATGGAGATAGGAAGCAAAGTTGGAGATATTCTATTGATTAAGAACAAGGTTATTATCTGGGCAAGTTTGTAACTTATTATAGGGAGAACCAAAGTAGCAGTGGCACCTCAAAAAATGTGTTAGTCAGGGAAGTCAAAAAATCAGGAGAGGAGCTGAAATAGAGAACATTTGGAGGAGCAGGCTAGAGCACACTAATATTAGCCAGAGAGGTGGAGGATGTTGGGGAAAACCCTTGTCCAACAGTGGACTATTAATGGTTGAAGATGATGATTTACTACAATTTGTTTATACATTAGTATTGAATAAGAAAATACAACTTAGAAATCAATAAAGTAAAAGCAAATAAAAAAAAATATATATATATATATATATATATATATATATATATATATATATATATATATATATATATATATATATATATATATATATATATATATATATATATATATATATTATATTATATTATATTATACTCACATTCATGAATATATTTCAGTATACAATGCTGTCAGGAAGAGCCCCATTTCAGTCAAGAAGTAAAGATGACACTTCAGCCTCAATTATTGCCCGAATAAAGGATGGAAGTTTTGACATGTCAGGACCAGAATGGATCTCTGTTTCTTCACAGGCCAAGAAACTTATCAAAGGTAAAGTACAAGGCACTTTATAACTCTCCTTCCCTCCTTTTCCCTCTCCCCTTTCTTTCCTCTTTCCCTCCCCTCTCCCCTCATCTTGTCTTCCCCTCTCCTCCTGCCCTCCCCTTTCCTTTCCCTCTCTTTCTTGTCTCTCCTTCCCCTCTCCTCTCTTCTTTCTCCTTCCCCTCTCTTCTCTTTCCTTCCCCTCTCCCCTTTCCTTCCTCTCTTCTTCCCCTCTCCTTCCTTTCTCTTCTCTCACTTTCCTTTCTCCTCTCTCTATTTCCTATCTCCTCTCTCCTTCCCCTCTCCCCTTTCTTTCCCCTCCCCTTTTTTTCCTCTCTCCTTCCCCTTTCTCTATCCTCTCTTTCATCTCTCCTTGCTCTCTCCCCTCTCTCACTGTATGGGGGAACATAAGCTTTGAAATACCACACTGCCCTGTATCACTCCAATAAACGTAACCCCAGGCCAAGGGGGTTAATAGAGGGACATCAGTGATTTGTTATTCTCTGCAAGTGATAATATTTTTTGTCAAAGCTTGATAATTATATGAGGCGTCTAGTGCTCAAGGGGCGAACAAGCCAATTACCTAGTTTTGAGCTACAGGCTTTCAAAGTCAAGCATAACAAAAAACAATGAAAAACACACATAGCAGTATCATTATACATCAACAGAAAGTTTCAGCAAGACAAATTCAATGGAATCAGTGTTTGTGTGAAATTGTGTTAATTATATAAAAAAAAATAAAAAAAAAAAAAAAAAAAAATATATATATATATATATTAATGCATGTTTATTATCCGGTTTAATCCAAATTCTAAAAATTAATAGAACATGATATAACTAACTTGGTTTCATTTCTTTTCCATATTTAGGTGTTTTATGCGTGTTTTACTAGTGCTCTTTGCTCTTAGAGCCCTGATACAGCCCACTTCATACACTCTGCAGACAGGCAAAAACACACTACTTTCACCACCCTTCTACTGGGCCACAGAGACCGATTTCCCATTTTCACATTCACAGAGGGTTGCATAGTGCTTTCATCTAACCGAAACCAGTGGAAACTCAAAATCCGCCATGTTGGCGTGTTCTCCCCTCAAGCTCTAGACGCCTCATATGTTCAGATGGTGAACCTCCTTTTTTTCTTTCAGGGTTATTGACAGTAGATGCTTCAAGGCGTCTCAAGATAACGGAGTTGCTACAAGATGAGTGGCTTCAGGGAGGTCCCCCTTATTTATTTTCTGCTACTCCCCTAATGACACCAACCATACTCAGTGCTCGGCCCACGCTTACTGGCCCAATCTCTGCTGAAGCTGGGGTCAAGCAAGCCTTTCATGCATTCCACATGGCAACTAGAGAAGGATTTCGTTTGCTGGTTAGTAACATTTGTGACTGTCTTCTGCTAGAGCCTATACAATGATTTTGAAATTGAAAGATTTCCATAAATGGGACATCAACTGTATATTCTTATGAATGTAAATTCTTTTAACTCATTAAGTTGCCTGAAAAGGTCTGGCCTTTGAAGTTGTTAACTAATGTTACAGTATTTCCTTGGCTATTATTAAATGTTTCAAACATTTCAAATGTTGCTTATCATATGACTATGTATTGCATTAGTTCCTTAACAGTTCCATCTACATAAACTGCTTAGGGTTTTAAGAAGGTGTTTTCAAATGGTTTTAAAGACTTTTATTTTCCAGGATGTTAGTAATGCAAGACTTGCTCAACGTCGGAAAAACAAGAAATCTTCTACTGATGCCCGAAGTCATTCTTCTACCTCATCCCTCTCCTCTACCTCATCCGCATCTTCCCTCAATTCCACTTGTACACCAAGCAAGTCGGACCGCTGTAGTTCCTCATTAGGAGTAACTCCAAAGAAAGAAGAAAGCATTTTTGACTTTGGTGAGGCAAGAGTGAAAGAGTATCTTTCAAGTATAGAGTCTCCTTCTGAAAAATCTTTCCCAGCAACCCCGAGCATGGTTTTGACATTACCAAGCCCGCGATCAAAATCCACCTCAAAGAGCAGTGGTCTTGGATCATTTGAATTACCCAAAGAAAACACAAGTGGTGAAACATTGACTAACCCTGAAAATGATATTAGTGTGTCTTCTGAGGAAAGTTCTTTAAGTGCTTCTAAGGTGTCTTACAACAAAGAACAGTGCCTTGCATTTAAGAAAGAGTCTACTGGTTGTGATATGGAAAAGGATGTCTTGGATATCAAATGTTCTGGAAGTCCGCAAAAATTCTTCCCTTGTGATAGTTGTTACTTTACTGGACCACAAACCCGTTCACGGAAGCGAAAATTAGAAAAGCTGAGTGAGGGTGATGTAACCATAGTCAAACACATGTTCAAAGGCAGAAACACTAGAAGTAAAAGATTTGATACTATAGTGATTGATGATTGATGAGTGAGAAACTTTTAGGCATTACAAAACTTTCCAGATTTAGCATTAGAATATTATATCTTACTATTTAAATTCAGAGAAAGTTTATATAAATGAATATTATATTATGTTGTAAGAGACCTAATGTATTTGATATATATATATATATATATATATATATATATATATATATATATATATATATATATATATATATATATATATATATATATATATATATATATATATATATATATATATATATATATATATATATATATATATATATATATATATAAGAAATACCAAAATAAAATGCACTTTACAGTAAATATATTATTGCATATATCTTTACACATGCCTGTAATCTTTTATATACAGATAACACATGAAGTATAACTATTCCTAATTTTGCTTACTGCTAAGCTTTATTCTGAAAACAAATTCATATATATTCTCAGAGTTAATTTTTTCATATTTAACCCCTTCAACACGAGGACGCGTATACTGCGTCCTTGCGTGCCCCGTACCATATCCGAGGACGCGCATACTGCGTCCTGGCGTGCTTTAGCTAATATACGAGTTATTCTATCTTTATATTTATACTTACATCTCAAAATTATCAATTAATTTATGCTTCTTTATGTGCACCATTTAATTCTGCATGTCTTCATATATAATACACAATGATTATGTTGAGTTTATGGCTGAAAACTTGTTATATTCAATAGTGACATTTGAAATTTGGCGCACGTGGCAATCTCGGATACGGCGCGGGGCGCTGTTGTTGCCCGGCCGTAGTGAAGGGGTTAAGGAGCTTGTTTCAGAGAATTTTAAATCTATAAATATTGCTGTAGTTCTTTTAGTAATGGAGTCGCATTCCTTACAATGGTGCTACTTGGCAGGAATGCTCTGAAATTCTTGCAATATTACAAAACGATTCAGTCTTGTACCACATTCAGGTCGTGCAAAGTTACGTTAATCTAGCAGTGCAGAGCTACTTTTGAATTACTTTTTTTTTTTTTTTTTTTTTTTTATTCATTACTCATTCTACACTTTCCAAAACTACACAAATTGAGCCTGTACCATGTGCTACATTAAAATGTGCATCTGAATCCAAAGGCACACACTTAGCTTTTCCTTAGCCATATGTTAAAATTGATAAGATAAAATATTACTTAGGATGCTGGATGCAAGACAATATATTAAACTCTCAGTTTAACAAACAATTTGGAGGGAAGGGGGTTGTTATTTTTGAAAATCCATTATATCCAAGGGATCTAAATTTTTGCATATAATGAACAAAGTTCATTACACAAGCTGAAAGTTCACTATTTCCGACCATTTGTTTGTTATATTAATTGAGAGGTGAGGCAAGAAAGACGAGAGCGGAGGTGTTTTCAGTTGGGAGGACAAAAGTAGACTGACTAGACACGCATACCAACTTGGCTTTGTTTCCACCACTTGCGTGTATACGTTTGGCTGGCCAGCCACTTAACTGAACCCAAACTTTTTGGTAAATCCCTGCATATAGCGGACAGACCAAAAAAGTTTGTTAAAGCTGGAATTCATTATATAGAGGTTCATGAAAGCGAGGGTTTACTGTATATGTAATTATTCTCTAAAGGGTGAATTGCTAGATTTGGGTACTGTATTTGTCGGCATCAAAGACACACCACTTTCAAGTGATCTATTCTGACGAGAATAATAATAATATTCTGACCTGAATTAATTTTACAAAGATATTTTGTATTTGTTGCTTCATGACTTGCAGTATATGTCTACCATATACCACTGGACCAGCACCACATTAAGATATATGTACAGTTGTACACTTGACCCTTGATTTCCTAAACTAATAGGAGCTGGGATACAGCCAGCAGTGGGGTAGAAGGAGCCGCAGGTACATCATGTAAAAAAGCAGCTGCTCTACCCAATGTGGCATATTTGAAATGTCAATTTATTACTTAACCAAATATTACTAATATTATTGGCCTAGTTGTAAATGCGAGAGGTTGTAACGTGTACATGTTGTAACTCAAGGACTACATGTATTAGAACTCACTCCAGATGAGTATGACCCAGATTATGAATCTGAAAAAGAGGTGGAGGGCAGTGAAACTAGCGGTTACCAATGCAGATGAACTGTCAGCAAGTGAATAAGAGCAGTCCTACGATGACTCACCTTCTGGGCCACCCTCCCTGGACCCCACTCTGTCACTTCTCTCTTTTCTGGCCTGTTTTCTGATAAAACAACCAAATGTGCTTCCTTTCTTGGAATAAGAATTTACTGATGTGAATCCTGGGATTATTGCACACCATGAAACGATCTAATGTCAGTTCTTGAATATTTCAAAATTTTCTTTGACAGTGGCATTATTTCATCACTGTGCTGGGACCAACATTTGTGCTGCTCATCATTTTCATGACAATCCCATGAATCATCCAGAGATTTAGGGGTAGGAAGTGGATAAATGTAACAGGATATATCTGACATGAAGTAAATGGTGGTGTCAAAACTAAATACATGTAGTCCTTCAGTTACGATGCATGCGATTTATGACCACTCACACTTATGACCAGGAAAATAATATTAGTAATAATTGATTAAATATAATGAGTTGACATTTCAAATATCCCACCTCAGTTGCCCTTGGAAAACTCAAGCTGTACTACTCATGTTACAGTCAGCAATCACTACTCTACCAGTTTAGAGGCCTACAGTCTGCTATACAAGCATACTAAAAGATCAGTCAGATACCAGTTGACTAGCACGTAAGACAAGCGAGGGGGGAGTAAGTCTACCTAGTTAACTCCATTATATACACGTCTCAAGTGTGGTTGATTCACCTGTTAGCCCCTGCAATTCCCCACAGGTGGGGAGGGGAGGGGATAAGGCAAACCAGCAAGTCGATCAGCTGAATGCAACCAAAAAGGCTCCACACAACAACAGCTCCCTCATTATATTTCTGTAGCAGCCATTCTACCATTTACCAGAAACAACAATCATAGTTGAACGAAACATTCACATAAGATAAGAGGATGCGGAAGAGGTGACACTGGCCACTCATAGAATTACGACATGTCCTTTATTTACAAATATTGCACCGCCCCCATCATCACAACCCCCTACAAATAATCTGGCGGGCATTTGGCTACTGCCACTATTTTGGCAAAACTTGTTAGCTCAATTTCATAACACTGCATAGCATTGCTAAAGGGTCAACTGAACATAGGCTGAGGTGAGGCGAGTGCATGAGTGCACAAGGCAGGGTAGAGTGAGAGGGTATGAGGTGTGGGAACGGTGCTCTATCCACAGCAGGACATTTGAATAATATTTTTAAATTTTTTTGGAAATTTTAACTTACGACCAATTTGACATGATTGGCCTGTTGGTTCCGAACCCCAATGTAACTTCAGGATCACCTGGATAAGAACCTTGCATGAGGCATGGGGAGACATATGAACTATGGTGCTGCAAAGGAATGCTTTGTTTACATCAGCAGGAGGCTGTGGTACAGAGGGGGTTAATTCCAATATGTATTGAATTAACATGTAAATATAATAGTAAACAAGTATGTCCCATGCCCATGTGACCACCTAGCAACTGCTAGACTCTGGATTTTGTCCGAGAAATCCAATCTTCGGAAAAACTGAGGTCCAGGAAATAGAGGGTAGTGTATCATACAATACACATTTATAGCATACTGTAACAACAGTATCATATGGAAGGTGATCAGTAAGCTCTGAAGGTTTGTTTACCACTTGCGAGTCTTCATCTTGACTAACGGCACCTGGCTGATGACCAGAACTTGTAGAGGGAGTGTGTGGTTAAACCTCATACTACCAGTTTTAACACAAATCTATTATTACCACACAACCACGAAAAAACATAAAAATGACACCCTGGAGTCGGCAACTGCTGCACCAAGACCAACACCAAAACAATAACAGTAGCTGATGTGAGAGTTTCCTCATCATCACACAAGACTGCCAGGGTGAGTAGTCTGTTAGACTGTCACAGCCCTTCAACAAGAAAACATCTTATCTGATCTGTACACTTCCTGTAGGCCTAGGTTATGCCTGATGGTAATGCAACATTTGGCAACCAAGACAATAAATTTTTAGTTTTATTTTGATATATGACTGCTGCAGCATGAACAACAGAAATGTACCACTCCAGATCCTTCCTATAAAAACCACAAAAACATGCTCAAAAAGAAACTGCAGTTCAGGCAGAATAAAGAAGGTAAAGTATAAAAATTAGTGTTTATAAGTATATTTGATAGTTAAAATTCTATACTACTTTATTATTACTATTTAAGTAGTGATGCACAGTGTGCAGTACAACAGTACAATGTGTATTTTAACATACAAAATGTGCTGAGGCCCCAATAATGTAAGTTAGCATAAGCATCTTAAAAAGGTCTGATACTTTAGTTAGTTAAATAGCTATTACTCAAGTATTTGTCAAGGGCACTTGACATACTATAGACCATTCACTAAAGCTGAATCCCCAGCTACTGGCTGGACTGGTAAGGATGCTGCTGACTTCACCACCCAAAACTATCACATAGTTTCAGAAAATAGTCATACTTCTTTACTTAGCTCATATGTAACACAAGATGGGCTAATTTTGTTAACATAATTGGATTAAGCAAGGATTGTTCAACTAAACTTTTTTCAAAACCACTTTTTATTTATCAGTATTTAAAGCAATTATGGAATCAGTTTTATAAATCTTTTTTATATAAGTTTACCCTTGTAAGTGTAACAGGTGAGCTAAGTAAAGATATATAAATATTTTCTAAAACTTCATAAGTTTGTTGGGTGAGACACTAGGCACCCTGCCCACCATCAGCTTCCTTTCCAGCTCAGCCAGGAAAGAAGCCACTGTTGGGGGGAGCCACCTTAAGTGAATGAACAATGGTGGAGACCAACCAAGAATTTAAGGTCAGGACAGAGGACCAAATGGGAAGATGAAAGAGCATTTACCAGGATGTAGTATACTAACATCAGACAGGAAGGTGGAGAACATCGGGAAGTACCTCTGCCCTTCAGTGGACTACAGTCGATTTCTTTTCATATTGTGGTGCTGAGACCCGCAGGATGGGTGAGCCTCCCATAACTCAACCTGTATACTTTTTCTTTTAAACTATAATTCTTCAACTTGCCATTTTCAAACATTTGTGGTAACACTACATAGAACAAGAACACTTACTGAAAATCAATAACACCTAATAAATAAACATGAGTGACACCATTAATATCAACTACCTTCCTGTATGCTCACTAATGAGACTGAGCTAGAATACACAAGACTGGCAGAAGGTAAAATGCCCAATGAAATGAGGCCCACCACACATACATGCACGGTCCAGTCATTATTGCCAAGATCCTTACAATGGTTGTTGTAACCACTGTAAAGATCTTGGCAATAATACTTGCACTGTGTGTGAGTGTGTGGTGGGCCTCAATTCATTGGGCATTTTACCTCCTGCCAGTCTAGTGAATTTTAGAGGGAGGGGGTCAGGGGAAGGCCATCTGTGAAGTGGATCAATAGGGTGAGCAGGTAATGGAGTGAGAGAGTTGGATGTAGCAGGATTGAGTTTGCTTAGTGGGAGTGCCAAAACAGAGAGAGATGGAGGGCACCCCCTGGAGGGAAGTTCCTGTGAGAGAGCAGGGCGTCAGAAATATAGATAGCTAAATAGACCTTACAATGTTTACGACCAATCATTACTATACATAGTCAGACTCAGCTATGAAGTCCTTTTGGGCAGAGCCTGCCCACAGTATTCCCTTGCTACAGTGCTGTCAAACCTATGTTTGAAGGTGGAAATATAGTCTCTATTAGCCTTTTCTTCTAAAAAATAGCTGTTTACATTGTAAGTTCTTTCTCTTGATAGTAGAGCACAAGAGAGTGAATCAGAGAGAGAATGTATTGGCAGTTATGTGGCAATGCAGGGGAGAGGTGTGAGCCCCACCCAAGCTGATTTCATATCCTCACCCAAACTGACTTCGTGTTTGACTATAGCCCCATTATGACACACACACACACACAAATAGTATTTAATAATAACTACAATATATGGAGGAAGGATAGGAAAGGTAAAGGGGGTGGAGTGATGATAATGATGAGAAAGGAGTTATTAGTGAAATCAGTAGTACTATATGGAGAAGGAAAGGCAGAAATAGTGAGTGTTAACTTGGAGAACAAAAACGGAGAAATGATGATGATAATAGCAACCTAAGCAGTCATCAACTCTACAGTGTTTTTATTATATCAATTTCTACAATAAATTAAAATCAAGCAAACTACACATTAATTTACACTAAGTATATCAACATTTTATAAAATTGAAGTAGTACCCCTAATAGACTAATATTACTACAATACATCACTGAAAATAATTAATAAACCTCCAAAGTTAACAGTATGCACTTAAGGTGCTAATAATTCAAAATCCACAGAATGTATCAGACTGAAATACAATAAAAAACATAATATGAAAGATATATGCAACTGTATGAAACTTTTCTTATAAAAGAACATTTGTATCATTAAACTTACTTGGATGAGATTAATATAACCTTAGAGATCATAAGAAGCAGGATGGTACAGTTCACTGAGTTGTCGATACACATAGGATGGTGCAATGCCTCGGCTGAAAATAAATGTTACAAATAATTACACTGTGAATTACTGCTACTACTACTACTATACTAGTACTACTACTGCTGCTAACACTACTACAATTAATAATAATAATAATAATAATAATAATAATAATAATCTTAAAAAACAATAATGGTAGATATGATTTTCAATCCATTGTGTTATGTCTTTTTAAAGATTATGTGTGGAAACCATATACACAATTTAGAACTTACTTGTTTGTTATGAAGCTGGTAACATTCTCTGGGGGAACATAGTCTAGCTTGGCTAAAGCAATATTTACAGATGATGCAAAGCTTGTTCCAGAGGGAATAATGTCTGTACTATTTTCATGACAGATTTCTTCACATCTCATCAAACTAAACTTGTAAGTGGGAGTGCAGACATACAGCTGCAAGATAAAGATGTATTTAACAAAGAAAATAGGTGATTATTTTTTGCATAATTTTTAATACATCTGAACTACCTATAAACTAAGTTTTGAAAACAGAAACACTTTAAACTTGAGTTTTCTTGGAGCCTATTTTCCCTTATTTTGGGGTTCAATTAAGCAACTATTTCACACAGCTCTAGGCTTTCCTTTGCCTCCCATCAAACATTTCATGTCACTAACAGTTGACAATTATCAGCCATCACCAGAGGTTAGTGTATCTAATGAAATATTTCATCTTTCTTAATAAGATTTAACAATAAAAACATTAACTCTTACAGGAACAGAATAAAACTTTGCTGCCGAGGCAAGAGAGGCAGCACCCACAAATGTCTTGATGCCTCCATTGCTAACAACTGTCTTAGTGCCAATGATGACCTTGTTGACGCGGGACATCATCGGGAAGACAGCAGAATCTTGAATTAGTGTAGTTTGGATTCCAGCAGTACATAAAGCTTTTGCCATTGGATGACCCTGCATAAATAAAGTGTCTTAAATACATGTCAAACACTTAGTAAAAGACTATCATGTCAGCGTTATATTAGTCATTTGTGACAATCTATTTAATGTGAAAAAATACCTTACATCATATTTTGGGGCACATTCAGCAACAATGACATGGAACTTCCTTTGTTTGGCTGCTTTGGTCAAGAAGGCGAGAACTAATGGACACATCCCACACGTCATAATAACTTCATCATTATGGATCTTGCTTTCACCTTGCAGGGCAATCAGTTCTTGGCTGAAAAACAAGAATAATTAATCATAATATTGGTACTACTGTTTTCAGGTTCATTATGGTATCCACCGTTACAATACCTTTGTTCAACTTCAGCTTTCTGTTCTGCAATGGCCTCAAGTACTCTGTCACGCAGCTCTGGAATAATCTCAGTGCATTTAGGTAGATCTCCACAGGCTGGGTCAACCAGCATGGACTGAGAGAGGCTTGGATACTCCACACCTTCATTTTCTCCATGCAATGTATTGTATTCATCAATCACTATCTGTACGGGAGAAAGGAGGAAAAATTAACTTGAAAAGTTGAAGTTGTACACTAAAAAAAGTAGTAAAGAGATCTTCCTCTTAAATTATATTTTCTATTTACAATAAGATGCCTACTCTATTGTATTTCCTGGAGGCAGAGTGGTCTGGCACAAAGCTCCAAATGTTACTTCTATACTCCCTATATTGTGTAATTGGAAGCTGTTTTGTATTCATATGATATATTCATTTGCCATTTATAATTAAATTTACTTGTGTGAAGTCTAGAAGTCACGCTATGAATGCCATGGTTGATGATGACAAGAGGTATTACAACTTACTTTCATGACACGCTGCACCATATTGCAGGGTGTTGTTTCCCAAGGCATTTTGGCTTGAACTGAGGTTCCTATGTTGCGCAGTAGATTGAGGAGGTCACTAAATAAAACATGTGTTAGTGTTTTTGTATCTAACAGCATACTGTCATTGAGGTGGTTCTATGTATGTAAACTTTATTTCTCCCAATGATCAAAATATTTTGTTCTGCTGCTTTTTAGAAGCCATTCCCATAAAAATAGAGTGGGTCAAAGTGTACCCAATCCATATTTAGTTTTAGGTGGTTAAGAAATTATTACTGCAATTTAGAAAATTATACATTAAAAGGTACTGGTTATGACTGAAGAAAATAATGTGACTTGCAAGAAAATCTTGAGTAGCTCCTTACCTCCCTGTCTTCCATCGAGAACTGGCGACTATGCATTCCATGAGACATAAGCTTTCTTCAGCCTTAACCTGCTCACTTTCATATTTTCTGGAAATAAATAACAATAACTCTCTCTCTCTCTTAACATATATGTGCATCCTCATCATAAAGTAATGAACAATAACTGAAAATAGTCTATGAGAACTTGAGGTCAGGCTTGAATAGCTCTACTATAAAGTCAGAGGCATATACTACAACTGCTCATTGCGTTGCCGCTAATCTTCCTCACCCCTTCCCTTGAGGCTGTGGTAGGGACAAACCCATTGACCCAGGAAACAGGTTAGTCAGTTATGGTAAGCCAATTATCTGCCATCTGTCATACCCATACATGAATCTATTCATTGTCCATTTGAAACATTTAAAGTCATTGCCAGAAAACACATGACTCCTAAATTTATTTGTCTCATCTACATTTGTGAACCTATTTCTGGGTCTTGGTCAGTGTCATCTTGTATTGAAAATGCTGGCCCTTCCTATATGCTCACTACGCTCAATATGTAGGGCCTCTGATCCCTGAGGGGGCCTTAGGATGTTTAAAGAAAAAAAGAAAAAAAGAAAATTGGGCACATTGAGATGGTGCTTTTATTATTTCTTAGAAGTCTTATATACAATAATATTAAAAAAAAATTCAAACAAACATATATATTTATTTACCGTACTTAACATTACTTAGGACAGGGATATAACTTGTGGGGTGAATACATAGGGGCTCCACCCCCTCCACCACCCCAGCCCCCCCCCCCTAATCCCCAACACAAGCCTGGGGACCTGTGGGGAACCGGGGTTTCGCGGGGGGGAGGGGGGGGGGGGGGAGGAGGCAAAATCACTGAATGGGCTTCCAAAACTTCCCTAGAAAAATCCCTAAATTAAGGAAAATTCCCAAGTCTCAAAAGTAAGGAAAGTCCCTAACTTTATAACCTTACAGCTAACAGGGGGGCTTCGCCCCATTCGACCCCCCTGCTAACCAAGGGAGGTTGCGCCCCCCCTGGACCCCCCCCACATGTATGATGCGCTGTAAAATCATGTTTTTTTTTGGTGGTGGAGTGTATTTCAACTACTGTAACTGAACTTTACATAACCTAACCTCAACCCCCCTGCTAACTCCTGGACTCCCCCGCACATGTAAGGGAGAGCGGTGATGATTCGGGCACTTTTTAGAAAAATATTTTTAGAAAAAGAAGTTTAAGAAGTAGTGTAATTTTGTTGATCTCAAAATGCTCCTTCCTCCTTTGGCTCTTTAGGCTGCTAATATGACACCCGTAGCTATTTCCAGTTTTCAGATGTAGGTGATGAAAGACAAGTTTCTAAATCGTCCGAACCATCCCCACCCGTGGTGATGGTTTGGCCAGGGAGGTGGGATGGTACGGACACTCGTATTACTCGGCATAATATTAATATAACTTAAGTTTGATTGGCTAATAAACAAGATTATATCTTCTACAAAACATTTGTGTAAGGACAAAAGTATCCTCTCAATATTTATAGGGGAAAAAAATAAAAGGAGAACTACAAGAAATATCTCAAAAATTTTGGTATCGTGGCTTCCTTCTCTTCTCACAAGCATAATATCTGAATATAAATCAACCAAATTAACCTTTTTATAACTGTTGCAACACCTATAATGTTTAAATTGATATAAATTTAATAAAAATCATGAAAAAATCAACCGTCCGAATCATCACGACTCAATAAAAAGCACATGTGTGGTCACACTCCTTTTCCAGCATGAGACCCTCACGGGTGATTGTGTTATACGGCAATACCTTCGCCGTGCATCGCTGCATCACTGAAATAATTTACATCTTGCTAATTGCCATGTTTTTGAAGTGAGAGCTTATGATACACCCTGAAAATATTACATACGAGATGAAAAAAAAACAAAATCGGACTTGCATCGAAAAGAACAGCTCTGAGGGCGTGGTTGTCCCTTTGTGGTCCAAGGCAACAAAGTTTTGCACATTCACACAAAATCTCACGGCACTCAGTCCCATACACTTTACAATAAGAGCTATGGCCAGACCATCCCACTGTCCGAATCATCACCGCTCTCCCTTATGATGTGCCGTGAAATCTTTTTTTTTTTTTTTTTTTGGTGGGGAGCATATTTAATTTACTATAACCGAACTTTACATAACTTAACCTCTAACGAGGGGGGGGCTTCGCCCCCTCGACCCCCACTGCTAACCAGGGGGGGGGCAACACCCCCACATGTATGATGTGCCAGTAAAACTAGAGAAGTGCAACAGTATGTGAGACCTTGGGAAGGTTATTATTCTCGTGGGGGCAATACTGGAGGCACGTGCTTGTCATAGCTTGATGCGTCCACGAAGCACCAAATAAGCACACCCCATGTGACACGCCCGTGTCACTGTTCGAATCTGGTGGATTGAACGACAATACAGTTAGGAAACTTTACTCAAAGTTTTGGGACTAGGGATTTTTCCTGATTTTAGGGAAATTTTTGAGGCACATATTTCAGTCACTTTGCCTTCTCACACCCAAAACCAGCATTTCCCATAGGTTCCCAGGCTCTCAATATAACGCTCTCTAGGCTGTTGAGTGTTAAGTGTACAGCACATCCCATATGACACGCCCATGACACTGTTCGCATATGGTGGTATTGAAGGGCCTCGATTTTAGGTTATTTGATGGCTCAATGTGGCTCTTGAGGGATACCAATAAAGAGGCTAAATAGTTAGCTAACACTTACCGAGAGGTGTAGTAGAATAATACTTTGAGGAGACTAAAGAAGAGTTGAGTGTCGATGTACTGTCCACCATAGCGGTGCACGGAAGGAAAACTGAGAGTGAAAGACTGCTATGTGGCAGCGATACACCCCACGTAGTAATATTTCAAGAATTTAGTTGCTTAAAATTATAAAATACAAATACTTGTGCCATTACTTGCCTTAATATAGAGAAAAAAATAACGTAGTACTCGTAAAGACCATTTTAACCAAAATCATAATGATCCATGCGCATTCTGGATATTACTGGCTCAGGAACTAGTCTGAATGGTGTACTGCAAGGCAGCTATGAGGCTCAGTCTGTCTATAGAGGCGCTCGTGAAACAATAACGATGGACTTAGAAAAAATTGTGAGGCCAGCGTGGAAAAATACACCCCTTGTGACATAAACATGCCTGTCGCTTGTCAAAACCCCGTCGTACGTGATCTAAATGTTGTAATTTGGGTAGGTGGTAGCTAAGTGGTTAGCGAGCTGGGCTCACATTCACCAAGCCATGGACAACGTCGGTTCGAATCCTCACGCTACCACCTGTGATTTTTCAGTCACCACCAAGTGGCCTAAGACTACCCACATGCTGTCCAGAAGACCATCCATCAACCCGGACTCTAGAAGAAAGCGTCCAGTGAATCAAGAATGAGTTCTGGGGGGCAACATGAGCCAAGCATAACTGGTGCCACTATAAAAATTGCCAGCGCCATGATGGGCTTGAGCCAACTATCTGGCTCCTGAAACAAGCTTACTGGCGCCAAAGGCGGGGTTTAAAAAAAAAAAAAAAAAAAAAAAAAAAAAAAAAGCATACTGTGCCCTAAATGCACACCTGCTAGGAGCCGCTATTCTTAAGATTATCCAAGGATGGCATTATTTAGGCATAAGGACGGCCTTTCTGTATGAACGGAGGAGTGCGATGTGGTTTGCTGGCTCCAATGCAATGCCCTGTTGCAATGTGTGAACAGTTACTCTCATGCATGGCACCTATAGGGGCACCAGGGCTGGATACAGTGATAGGCAGATCAGAGTGTGAAAGGAATTAGGGAGTGTTAGTGATCTCTGACCTAAAAGTAAGGAAGCAATGTATTAGTGCAAGGAATAGGGCTAACAGGGTATTAGGCTTTATTAACAGGATGGTAACCAACAGGAGTGCAGAGGTCATCCTCAGACTCTATTTAGCGTTAGTTAGGCCACACTTAGATTATGCTATCCAGTTTTGGTGCCCACACTACAGAATGGACATCAACTTGCTAGAATCAGTTCAGAGGAGGATGACCAAGATGATTCAGGGGCTGAGGAACCTCCCACATCAAAATAGGCTGAAACATCTAAACTTACATTCACTAGAAAGACGAAGAGTGCGGGGAGATCTGATAGAAGTATTCAAATGGGTCAAGGGTTACAACAAAGGCGATATAAGTAAAGTACTTAGAATTAGGCAGCAGGATAGAACACGCAGTAATAGATTTAAATCAGAAAAGTATAGATTTAGGAGAGATATAGGCAAGCATTGGTTTAGTAATAGGGTGGTGGGGGAATGGAATAGACTCAGCAATCACATAGTTAGTGCAGGGACGATAGCTTGTTTTAAGAGTAGACTGGATAACTACATGGACGAGGATGACAGGTGGCAGTGAGGTGTGGGTGCAGCAAGGAGACAGGGTAATGGAGCGTACGCCCGTACCGAAGGTAAATGAGGATCAAGCCTCTACCTGTAATCCCTGAAACTACACCGCACCCATCGTGAGTAGTGGGGAGGATTCTGGAGCTGCCCTGTGCAGGCCACTCGGCCTCTTGCAGTTTCCCTATGTTCTTACGTAATTGTGGAGATTGACTCCGCTCCTTCAAAATACAATATTATGCCTCCATATTATAGTTAAGGGACGAAATACATGTCCCTCAACCATAATATGAAGGCGGAAGTACTTAGAATTAAAGAAAAAGGCCTAATCCCCTTCCCCTAACTATCTTGGGGAACCCGTGGGAAATCGGGGGTTTTGGGTGGGGGAGCATATTTAAACTACTCCAACCAAACTTTACATATCCTAACCTCGGTAAATCTTAGGAATAGCGGCTCCTAGCGGGTAAGCGTTTAGGGCACAGTGTGGTGGTAATTACAACATTTCTAGCACGTACGATGGGGTTTTGACAAGCGGACAGGCGTGTTTATGTCACAAGGGGTGTATTTTTCCATGCAGGCTCTTCCCTTTCTTCACCCCGGAGCTTGCATTCTCATTGCCCATCGACTTGGAGGAAATCATGAGGCCAGTATGGAAAAATACACCCCTTGTGACATAAACACGCCTGTCCACTTGTCAAAACCCCGTCGTACATGCTAGAAATGTTGTAATTACCACCACATCATGCCCTAAACCCTCTAATAGAGAGGCTTCGCCCCCCTCAACCCCCATCCTAACCAGGGGGGCTGCACCCCCCCTGAACCCCCTACACGTATGGTGCCAGCAAAACTAGAGAAGTACAACAGTATGTGAGACCTTGGAAAGGTTATTATTCTCGTGGGGGCAATACTGGAGGCGCGTAGTTGATCTCCATATTTACCCAGTTGTGGATCATCACGACTGCGAGGCAAGGGCCTCTAAACTAGACTAAGCAAAGTAAGTAAACTAAGACACGTCAGGAGTGGAGCACAATGCAGGGGCCGTGGACCACCTAATCGACCCTGGTGACCAAGACGCCCCAACGCGGCCTGTCCCGCCCCAGCATGAGGAGACGGCCCAGCAGGCCCCCGTGGCCCCCGTCAACTTTTATTTTACATTAACGATTATGAACTTACTCAAACCTAAGTTTGTCGATGAACTCTTTCTCCGTAAGCTGCACCATACTGCAGGTGATGCTATTCTCTCTCTTCTGGAATGTTTTAAAGGGCTAGATAGGAGGTGCGATCACGGGCTGGCAGAGTGGCAGTCTGGCGAGTGGCAAGTGTTGTTGCTGATGATGGCGGCGATGGCGGTGCAGCAGGCACTTCAGTCTTTACAACGGAACCAGTAACAAGGCTTTCGCTGGCGTTTGAGGCATTTCCAAGGTAGTTTAATGACGCTGATAGCAGTTTACCCCTTCGTCTGTACCATAATCGTCAAAAAACACTCATGAGAGCCCGATTAGTCTCCTTTTCGGTTTTAGTTCTATCTCTTAATTTCTTCCACCTACATAATGTTCCAGTCCTTATATCTTGCCTGATGATATGCCCCCGTGTGCGCCCCCTTTGGATTCTATAATATGAAGGCGACTTGATGAAATGTCAAAAATGCCAAAAAAACATTTATTAATTTGTAAATGATGTACAGCAAGTCGAATGGTTTAATATTCACATAAATATTCATAAGCAGACAATATTTTTCTTCAAAACTGGCTTGAAATGAGTTTTCTGTGTCAGTCTTATGAAATTTTAAATTGTAACATGAAATAAAAATCTCAAGTCCTCATAAACTATAATAAAACACCATGTACTAAACCAACATCCAAATATATTCCTTTATAAATTATTATATATGATTTCTCATCTCAATAAATAATTTAAAATGGTCACAGCTTGTCAATATCAATACATCTTGATTAATATGTAACACTTCTCAAACTTATGGTAGAAAACAAATGTGCTTGATCTTATAGCCTCACACTTAAACCTTATCACAGGATACCTTTCAACTCACATTTGCAATTTAATTTCAGAACAGTATAGGCTATGCTTAATTGTAAAGTGGTAACTACCTAGAAATTCTAGTAAAGAGCTAGATGAAGGGGCACAATTTAAAGGCAAATTAATTAGAAAATTTATAAAATACGTAGAATATTCTTTTTACTTCAAAATGGTGAAAGTTATTTTCAAATAGTATATATATATATATATATATATATATATATATATATATATATATATATATATATATATATATATATATATATATATATATATATATATATATATATGAGGCATCTAGTGCTCAAGGAGCAAACAAGCCTAGTTTAAGCTACAGGCCTTCAAAGTCAAGCATAGCAAAATCATAATGAAAAACACACATAGCAATATCATCATACATCAATAGAAAGTTTTCAGCAAGGCAAATTCAATGGAATCAGTGGTTGTGTGAGTGTTGATTATATATATATATATATATATATATATATCTATATATATATATATATATATATATATATATATATATATATATATATATAGAAGGTTTTTTTTTATTAATGCATGTTTACTATCTAATTTAGTCCAAACTCGGAAAATTAAAAGAATATGACGTAACTAACAGCCAGTTTAAATTTCAATACAAAATTTATATATTAAAGTGTTTTATGAGTGTTTTACTAGTGCTCTTCGCCCTCAAAGCCCTGATACAGCCGACTTCATACACTCTGCAGACAGGCAAAAACACGCTACTCTCACCACCCTTCTACTGGGCCATAGAGACCGATTTCCCATTTTCACGTTCACAGAGAGTTGCACAGTACTTCCATCTAGCGGAAACCGGCGAAAACTCAAAATCCGCCATGTTGGCGTGTTCGCCCCTCGAGCTCTAGATGCCTCATATAACCTCATCTTCCACCATTACTAGTCCACTGCAGGAGAAAGGCTTAGAGCATTAATAATAGTTTTTTTTTTATAGCAGCATCATTTAGAAAAAAAGCCTGATCCATACATGTGTGTACAACACACACACACACACACACACACACACACACACACACACACACACACACACACACACACACACACACACACACACACTTTGTAAGACAGGTCTTATAAAAAATGTGATTTAACAACAAGGTTTCAGAGATGAAAGGCGAGTTAGAAGATGTGAATCCCACCCAGGTGATGACACTAAACTAAATACTTCTCCATTCATGGGTGAAAGTTCAGTGGCATTGTAAATATTGTTGTTCTGGCAAAATCTAACTGCATGTGAAATGTTAATGAGAAAATGATAAATTGGATGGTTTTCCTTAAATAACAATCCACAGTCAGAATTTCTACATAAACATAAAGTGACACATCCAGCTGTTATTTATCTAAGTACATACAGCTGAACTAAAGGATATAAACACTCGTTAAAATTTAAAGAACCGTTAAGAGCATCACTCGTAAGAAAAAAAAAGTAATGTGCTGCATAACGACAAGAACTATACCAATGACTTTCAGAGTTTGGATAAAACGCTGTCTATATAATACAAATACTCCTTGAAACGTTAAGCAGTAAGATTCTGAAAATATGAGAATGTGATAATTTTTTATTTAACCATCAGGCCCCGGTGGGGCCTGATGGTCAGCCCAAGGCTTCTTTCCGGTGGGGCCTGATGGTCGGCCCAGCCCGTTCTGGCGCAGGCGAGTGTTTATAGTGGCGCCATCTTGCATTGGCTCATGCTGCCCTCCCGGAGCTCATCTTTAATCCTAGAATCTAGAGTCCGGGTTGATAGGTGGTCTTCTGGACAGCATGTGGGTAGTTTTAAGCCACTCGGCGGCGGCTGAAAGATCCCAGCTTGGTGGCACCAGGCGGGGATTGAACTTGCGTCCTCCTGAACGCGGGGCCGTCACTCTGTCGACTCAGCCACCGCCTGGTGAGTTCATAAAGTTCATGACATATTATGCCTTCAAACCATGTGTGACAAGATGTAGGATATATTCTACAAATCCTTGAACTAAATTTTAAATGTGGGTAAACTTAATCCTACAAAAAAAAAAAAAAAAATAAATAAATAAATAATAATAATAATATTTTGTTGTTGTAATGCACCACTCCTCAATTTTACTAGTGTACTTAATCTATTTTTAATGTGTATACACATCTAACAGTGAGAGATTGCATGAAAAAGGAGGACTGCCATTATTCAACAGTCATAATATGAGAAATACCTAGTTTTGTGTAAATTTGGGGGAAAAAATGCACACTGATTTCAAATGACATTGCCTTTCATACTAAGAAAGATATAGCACATCTCAGTGAAGAGAACTTATTAACCAACATTTTCTGATGTAAGGTTTTGTCAGGAGCAAATAATAACCACGAAATGCTCTTATATATTCTGTGAAAGGTGAATAAAGATTATATAAGGCTCATGGAGTCAAATATGAAAGACTGGTAAAGTTGGGAGCATACGCTATAGCTACGTGTGGCGGCAGTGCTCATCTCTGTCCCATTGGCCCTTTGAGCCTTTGGTGGGAGAGACCCCTTAACCTGACACAGGGCCAGTGTAACATCTGGGTTACCAATGTTTACCTTCCCAAGGTACCAATTTAGTGACTATCCTGAAAGGGAGGATGAACAGTTGGATAGCCTGCACGCTAACTACCTAGGCTGGGATTCGAACCCAGGCCCACAGATACATAGTCAGGGATGCTAACCACTCCACTGTGGAGTAAAATATAAACACAAAGTAATTTAACAATTTATGGCCAAAGCAACACAAATTTATACAGAAGAAAGTGCATGAGCCACTATTTGAGGATGCCACCAAATGAGGGGCTACAAAGTGGTTCCCAAGTCCATTTTCTCGGTCACACCACAGTGGCTGGCGATGGAAACTTCCATTTCAAATCTGAGCACACACAAGATTCTTTTTATGGGCAAGTCACTGGCATCTCACTCCTTTGGTGACTGATTGGAAGAGGCATCAGACACTGTTTCTGTCATGATGGTTTCTAGTGATGACTGACTGTGAAGTTTTAATTATAACCTCAAAGTTAGTGCTAGCCTTTCTTCTGTTGGCAAACATTTCCTCATGTTTGTGTTCCGATGTAATATTATAAGTCCATTTATAGTAATCAGAACATTAAATGTTTTGTCAGGCATCCTGAAGTAGCTAAAAAATTTAGGGCAGGACATGTGGTGTTCAAGTAACAAAGGACTGGGGTTTGATTCCCCGGCCGGGTAAAGATAAGTTGGGTTTATCTTCTTTCACGTGTAGCCCCTGTTCACCCGGCAGTGAGTAGGTACGCGACGTAAGGCAAGGAGTTGTGACCTCGTTGTCATGGTGTGTTGTGTGTGAGTGGTCTCAGTCCTACCCAAAGATCGGTACTATGAGCTCTGTGCTCTTCCGTAGGGGAATGGCTGGCTGTCTCGAGAGAGACCCACAGCAGACCGAGAGGTGAATTACACACACACACACACACACTACAAATAGGTAAATACACATATATCATGTATATGTGTGTGTGTGTGTGTGTGTGTGTGTGTGTGTGTGTGTGTGTGTGTGTATTTACAAAGTTGTAAAATAGAAGTGACCTGAGCAAATTTAGCTTTGGGCTCATGCAAGGGTTTGGATTGAACCTCTTTGTCCAGGCTGTTCCATTGTTTACTGCACTGGAAAAAATGTATTTCTAGATATCTTTGATGCATTTTGTATTTTTTAATTTCCTTTTGTGTCCTCTAATTCAGAGGTTCCCAACCTTTTTTGTCCTGTTCCCCCTTTTCCAGTCACTTTTTCACCAGTGAACCCCAACAAAAAAATAGCTTAAGCCAGCAAAATTAATATAAGATTTTTCTGCAAAAAATGAATACATTCATGTAAAATGCTTTGCATTGTTATGCTGATTAAGCTGTAGACATATTTATATGAAAGCAGAAGACATTCCGTTCAGCAGACTGTGGACCCCTTGAAATTCTTCCATGGACCTCATGGGGTCCATGGATCACTTGTTGGTAATTACTGCTCTAGTTGCTTCCATGTCCCATACAAACATCTCATCAATTCTGTCTACTTCCTTAATTACCCTGAACACTGCAATCATGTCATGTTGTTCTCCTTTTTTATAATGATGGCAGCCCCAATTTTCGCAGTCTTTCTATGTACAATAAGACTGTCAGACTGGGGACCATTTTGGTTGCTGCCCTTCAAATTCTCTAGCTCTACATATCTTTATTTCTATGTGGGGACCACTACTGCTGCATATTCCAACCTGGGTTGGATCAGGGACTTCTATTAATTTCCTCATCATCTCATCCATGTATGGTATGTGTACATTCCACTCACTGTTTTATCACAAGCTGGACTCATGATCGCCAGCTAGTATCCTCCTGGAAAGAGCTTGAGGCTCATAGTGATTAAACTATGGGCATGGCTGGAAGCTTATACACCACACATCACATCTCCCTTGCCTTGATCAAGGGTGGATACTGGATAGTAACCAATCCCGTCAGCAAAAAAACTTTAATGGCCTGAGCGAGGCGCAAACTTCAGCCTGCCAGACGACAAGCCAGGTCAGTATCCATTGCACCACAGAGCAATGTGTGTGTGTGTGCGTGTGTAAAATTTACCATAGTCTAATCACACAATGCTCACTATTGCCAGCCAGTACCCTCCCTGACTGAAATGGGAGCTCAGAAGTGATGGATCTCTGGAAATGGCTGAAACCTCACACCCACACACAGTTCTCATTCACTGCTGGGTGGACAAGGGCCATGGATTAGAAGAGACTGCCCATCTGTCTCCATTCCACCTGGGAATCAAACCCGGGACCTTTCAGTTATGAGGCGAGTGCATACCCACTGTACTATGGAGGTCCGTAGTGTGTGTGTGTGTGTGTGTGTGTGTGTGTGTGTGTGTGTGTGTGTGTGTGTGTGTGTGTGTGTGTGTGTGCATGTGTGTGTATGTTTACCTAGTTGTAGTTTTACAAGGCCTGGGCTTATGCTCATGTGGTCCTGTCTCCGTATCTGTATTTGTCCAACTTTTCCTTAAAGCTTTGCACTCTCCGCCAATACTACATTCTCATTTAGTCTGTTCCAAACCTCTATATTTCTTTGCGGGAAGCTATATTTCTTTGTGTCTCTCAAGCATCTTCCTTTCCTCAATTTTTTACTGTGTCCTCCTCATTATCTACTTCCATTTTGCTCAATAATTTATAAATTTGTATTAAGAGTGTGTGTGTGTGTGTGTGTGTGTGTGTGTGTGTGTGTGTGTGTGTGCACAAGTGTAAGCAAAAGAATCTTCCATTGAAAATTTTACATAATAAAGTATTCCCAAATCTTTATTGATAGAAATATGACCATGCCATTTCTCATATTATAACTGCTGAATATTAGGTGCATCTGTATTTTTGATAGAACAGCCAATAGCCATGCCAATATAAGACCAAGAGTAAAAAATATGTATAATCCTACCATATATGAAAAAAATGGCATCTGTGTACAATGAAGAAAAAACATTTGGTTGTGAAATTCACATTTAACTACAAATGCTATACCCTTCAGGTCATGAATACATTTATTTTAAGTATAAATACTAACAACTTCATCCTTTCATCATAAATACATCAGAATATAAATAGTAACTATCTAGCCTTGACAAATTCTATCACATCAAGTATTATACAAACTTCTAGAGCACTTGGTCTAATGCAAGACCTCTCATGGTCTGATATTTATTTTTAATGAAGTGAATACATTAGACCAGATGACAGCAATATGGATAAAAAAATAAAAATAAAAAAATAAAAAATAAATAAATAAATAAATAAAAAAAATGAGTATGTATATCTTGACTAGTAATCTATGCACTGGTTAAGACCGTGCTCTGGCCAACCAGTTGCTAGGTATTGCACATGGAACAATGCATTGCTTACTGCCTTTTACTTTAAAATGCATGCTTTATTATACATGAAAATTACAATAACAATCAAAATAATGATAATAATAATAAACATAATAATGAACATAATAAACATAATAAACATAATAATAATAACAGTATAACTAAAAATAAGTAAAAAGTGTGAAAATGAAAGAAAAATATTAATACCTTGACATGCTTACTTTTTTAGATCATAATTTTCAAGATATGCATGATAGTCTTGTGGTATATAGCAACCTTATTCAAGTCATCAATTTAAAGAAAATTCTTAGCATCATGTTAAACTTGTAGTCCTAAATTGATGGCTAATGTAACAATGCTTAAGAATTATTTCTAGGTATTGTTATATGGAATGAACCTTTGGAACCTTGTATTTATTACAAATTATCTTGTCAGATATTACAAGCATAAAGATAAGTTCCAAAATTGCTTGTGTGTGTGATATATATATATATATATATATATATATATATATATATATATATATATATATATATATATATATATATATATATATATATATATATATATAAAGTAGATAGATATAGATATATAGAGAGAGATAAAGACAGGTAGATGGATAGATAAATATATATATAGATATAACTTTAGATATTTAATAATCTTGACATCATAGAGGGATCAACTTTAATTCATAAAATAAATATGCACTGTGCTTTATAAGTAAGGTGTGATGTGATAAGATACTTGGTTTTAGTTATTTAAACATTAAAAGTTTAATCATAACAAAATTGAAGACTTAATTACAAACAAATTTCAAATACCATTCTGGCTTCTACTTCTCATAAAATGTAAGATACCAGTATCTCTTTGCAGTAATGCAAACATCCATGTATGTACGCAACACACACACACACACACACACACACACACACACACACACACAAAAAAAAAAAAAAAAAAAAGGGCACTGACATGCATACAAAACCTGGACTCTATACATGATTTCACATTCACATGGTGATATTATTAAAATCACATCCTCTAAGTGTATTTTAGTTTCGTGCCATATTCTCAGATTCAGACTTTGCCGAGTGTGATGCAGCTGCTCACATCAGCACTTTTCTACAAAGAAAAGTCCAAGCAGGACAATCGTTTAAAGTAATTATGATGGGAAGGAGAAAAAAATGCTGCTCAAGTAAAAAAGTACAATAAGCAGTTACTGTATTTTCTAACTATGAATGCTAAAGGTTCAAATCAGAATCATATTATGCCACCTTAATAAGAACTTGCATCTTTGTTAGTGCTGCACAGAGCAATTAAAATTTTGCTCCTGCACATCTTATAATGCATTGGCATAGTAATTTTATAGGATGAAACATACCAAGAAGCTGATCTATTTCATAACACACACTTGTGTGCAGGTTGCTTATAGGGCTGGGATATGTAGCACATTGACAAACATTTTGAGATGCTTCACTTCAGAGGGAATAGAAACTCTCATGTGATGGAGGTAAGCCAATGTAACTGGTCACAATACTTTTTTTTTTTTTTTTTTTTTTGCCAATGAGATTTTTACATTAAAGGCAAGCCTTAAGACTGCTCAAGAATTGGTAGCTGTTATTTTTTTGGCCATACCTGCCAATTATGCCCGGTATTACAAGCTGCCAATTTAAAAAAACAGCGGTGTACTAATTTAAACTGAATAGGTACGGTATCACAAGCTAATAATGAGGTTAGATGAATAATATTTCTATTGTGTGTATGAAAAATTAATGTTTCATAATAATGTAGGCTGATTGTACATAATACTGGTGAGACAAAAATAAAGTAAAATAAATATTTCATTATGATTTAGACCAGCAATAACTTACATTGCACCTTAGACCAGTGACACTATCAACAATCAGATATTTGTTTGTAGGTTTATACATCAACAACCATTTTTTTGTGAACATCTGTATTGCCTACTACTGAACAGAATTCATCAAAACTAATTTTTCCATCCTCGTCTTTGTCTGCAAAGAGAATAGTCTTGTCAACAATCTGTTGCAATTGAGTGTCCTTTAAATTGTTTCCAACCATCATCTTCAACACCTGAAAAAAAAAAAAAATTAAAAATTATCCTGCAAGTTTATTGAAAAAATATCAATATATTGCATATATAAGATATGTAGGACATAAGCATGGAGATTAAGAATATAATAAAAGACCGTTAATCTCGTGACCAATAAATGGTAAAGTTGTGAGCATAAGGTATAAATGTGTGGCCCCATTGCTCATCTCTATCACACTAGCCTTTGAGCCTGTGGTGGGTGAGAACCCATTACCCAGGGACACAGGGCCAGTGTGACATCCAGGTTGCCACAGCTTACCTTCCCCAGGCTTTCTCAGGTACCCATTTGACAATCAACCCAAAACAGAGGATGAACAGCTGGGTGAGCTGCATGCTGATTGCCTTGGCTGGGATTCGAACCCAGGACTGCAGATTCATAGCTAAACATGTTAACCAATGCACCACAGAGGCCGGCAGGCATGTCTGATTGTTCAGTTTTATGGCAGTGCTAGAATGGATATATTAAGGATGATTTAGGAGTCATTACTAGAATGGATACAATGATGCATGAAATGCCTGGTCCTGGAAAAGTATATTTTTATAAAAGATTTTCTACTCAGAATAAGATATTTTTTCATGTTTGAAAATGTTTCACCCTCTATACAAAAAGTGGGAGTGCCAAGTTTGGGCAGCCTGAAAAAGTGCAATGCATTGTCTGCTTTGTTGTCCACCTCTTTGTTCTCCCTCATGTCCTCTTTATTTCATTCTAACTTTCTTCCTTCCCTTTTTCTCACCTTCCTTATCGTTTAAATCAATTAACATGAGGGGTGAAAGCACCTTCCCCATAGCACTTCCAGCAGAACTCGCCCATAAAAGTAGCCCAAAACTGCCCAGTGCAGGAAAACACTTGGCCTGAATTCAGTTTACCTGTTTGCCACACAGCAATGAGCTTTGTTATGCAACGGAGCTAACAAGCTGTGCCAAGATGGCAGCATAAGCCAAACGCCCTGCCAAGATGTTGTATGGGGAGTTGTGTGTATGTAAGGGGAGGAATGTGTGTAAACAAAGGAGATGTAGTTATATGAGTGGCCAATGTCACCTTTTGCACATCTTATCTTCTACAAATGTTTTATTCAACTATGATTGCTGTTTCCAGTAAAGGGCTGCCTGTAAAAGCTGCTGTGGGAATAGTGTGAGGATCTGTTGTGTTGGATGCCATTTTTGTTGCACTCAGCTGATCCACTGTCCAGTTCAGTGGATCCGCTAACCATGTAAAGTTGAAAAATTATGCAGTGGACCTAAAACGTTGTGTCAAGATGGTGGAGCTTGCCATAAGCCCTACAGAATCATTGAGCGGGGGGTTGAGTTTTGGGGGGGCAGTGTTTGTAAATAAAGGATACATCGTAGTTATATGAGTGGCCAGTGTCACCTCTGCTGTAACTTCTTATCTGAATGTTTTGTTCAATTATGATGTGAGGTGGGAGAGGCGCAGGAGCACTGTGTAAACAAACTGCTGCTTCAACCTCAGCAGGATATTTGAAAAATCAACTCGTTGCCAAACTAAGTACAGCAAACCCTCACTTGTATGGATATCGATATAAAAAAGTTCAGCTTTAACAAACTTTTGGGCCTAAGGCATCACCTGGCATTCAAGAATGACCCCAAAGTCTTAAGACTGCCTAGCACCTCCCCCCATGATCAGCCAGAGCGCTCTTTCATGCCCATATGATTAAATGAACCAACAATATTTCTCATTTTGTCACTCATCAAGGACAACACGCATTAATTTAGACACAGTTACGAGATCTACAGTTCATTAGGAACATTTCCCAAGCTAATTAACATCAATGCATGTGACAACTTCTCAAAATGTCCTTTTTCTCTACAAAATATTGACAAATAGCATTGTTTCACTTTCTTGTTTCTAATGATGACGATGTTTTCATACCAGGAAGTTCTTACTTATTCTACAGTGATACTTTAAAATGGTCTGTGATGCTGCAGTAACAACAGTAACCTCGTGAACTCTATATCCACCCCCACCTGGCAGGATTACCCAAAGTAAGCTCAGAAAATGGTCATCGCCATAGGCCTAAGGAGGTGCGGTGCAGTGTGTTAACCTGTGTCGTCAGCAAGAAAGTGGCTAAACCAGCCCCATCGCTGCTTGTGCGGGACCCCTGATTCTTGCCAAGAACTGGGGGGGATGTCTTGAAAATCTGACAAGCCAGGCTTGCTCTGGGGTACCTCTTGATCGCCAGATGACGCCTCATATTTTGGGGGCCAACTTACATGGCAAGTATAGGCCTAACCCATAATTTTAAGCTAATATTCTTGAGGTCGACTTGTACACAGCAATTTACGGTATATTTAGTTCTATGACTCAATCTAATTAGACATGGGGGTGTTTCAATAATTTGGCATGTGTAGCCTTCCCAGATATGTGGTGAGGTGCACTTTTTGCCCAGCTGTATTGAAGGGGTTAACTCCTATACAGTGAGTTTGCAATAACAATGTTTATAATTTCATAAAAGAAGTAATAGGAGGACTTTAAATGGGAAAAATGGATGAAAGCCCTAAGATCCAAAGGCAGTACCAATACTCTTTATTATGTATCGTTGTCCATGACCAGAGTACAAATCTGAAAACCATGCTATTCATACCTTTTGTACTATGAAACCTGATGAGGCTTCATTATAAGTATACACACAGTATGGCAATCTTATGCATGTCAAATGTTGTCAGTCAGACCATGAATGTTGGGAAAAATCTAAGTTGGGCAACCTCTGAGCCCTAAGAAGTCTGATTTATGAAGGCTTTGCTTTATTATTAAAAGCCTATATAATTTTTTATATTTTTTTTATTATTTAAATAGCTTTGTGTACTGCATTGGTACTGGCTGCCTCATGCTGCTTGGTTCTATCCGATGCCTCATCTACAGATTGGCACAAGTTTGGCATCATAATTCTTAGCCATAGCATTTCTGAATTTTGGAGATGGAGGAAGAACTCAATCATGTTGTGTAAAAGGATAACCAAATGATTAAAATATTGAAGAAAAATTTGCAAATCCATACCAGTTTACAGAAAACAAAAGTTTCAGTTTCTGTGTTTCACATAACTACTTAGATTACAAAAAATCCATAAGTTGGGTACAATATGACATGCTACTAAACACATTATGGTTCAGATGTGTTGCAGGTACATCAGTTGATATCAAAAGATACTAAAATATACATTACCTGAAAAAGTTCACCATTTGAGATATATCCATCATTGTCCATGTCATAAATGCGGAAGGCAAAGCGCATCTTGCTCTCTTTATCACCTTTGACACTAAATTGTGACATTCCTTGGATGAACTCTGTAAAAACAAATTTACACATGAGAAATGAAATAGTTTTGCCTGTATTGTTGAAAGCAATTAAAAAAATACAGATTTGTTTAAACAAAATATATTGGCCATCTAGAAAGAGAGAAAATAATAAATAAAAGTCAATTTGAATTCAGACAAGGTAAATCTTGTGTCACAAATCTAATGTGTTTTTACTCAACTGCATATTTTTGGACCTAAATAAAGGCATTTGATAAAGTTCCACATAAGAGACTGCTGTGGAAATTAGAAAATAGATGAGGATTGGGGAGAAAAATGACAAAAAATAGATAGAAAATTACCTAGCAAACAGAGAAATGAGAACTGTGTTGAAAGATGAAATATCAGAATGGAGAACGGTCACAAGTGAAGTTCCACTGGGATCAGTGTTAGCGCCTATAATGTTTTTACTATATATAAATGATATGCTAGAAAAAGTAAAGAGTTACAGGAGTATGTTTGCAGATGATGCCAAACTGCTTTGAAAAATAAGACATGATGATGACTGTAATAAACTTAATGCAATTTCACCACTGAACATGTACAGTGCCTACAGTGTCAAAGATTATGATGAGACAAAAAAATAGCCCTAAGTACACTGTTAACTTGAATACAGATAGAAATATAAACCTGTTTTTATCATAAAAAAAAATAATAACTTCATCACATGATATCTACAAGAAAAAATAATTTGTCATCTTGTGTTATAGAATGAATGTTATAGATAATGACTCAATGATGGCAATGATACAAAGAAAACACAGGTAGGCCTTGTAGTACTCCAGACAGTATTAGAAAACTAAGAATATAGCGCAAACACTTGCAAAGTCGTGACGCCAGCGGCCAAGGCGGAAGCATACTGACAGGTTCTGTGCAGTAATTGCCTGCCACATAGCTAACCAAAATCAAGTGAAAAAAAGAGAAGGCGTGGCTGCCTGTAATATCTTACTGAAACAGACTACAGTCAGCGGAAAAAAAAACCAGCCTAAACGGGGCTCGAACCTCTGCCTGCCACGCCACGAAGCCTGGCAGTGCAGCGCTTAAGCTAACTGAGCTATCGGAGCAGTGTGTGTGTATTTACTTATTTGCATTTACCTATTTGTTGCAAACAGGGCCTGAGCACAAGCTCAGATAGTCCTGTCTCCCAATCTATATTTGTCCAAATTCTCCTTCATATTACGGACACTGCAAATTTCAACAATGTCCTTGTTTCCTTAATTCCATGTATCCACACTTCTGCATGGAAAAGTGTACTTCTTTCTGTCTTTCAAACAAGTCCCCTTTCTTAATTTCTTGCTGTGTCCTCTTAGTTGCCTCCTCCCCTTCGTCTCAATTAAATCATTTCTATCCAACACGTCCATATCACTTATATTCTTCAACTCCCTTGCTCAAGGGTGGACAGTAACCACTCCTTGTCAGTGGAAAAATCTCGGCCTCAGAGGGCTTGAACCTCAGTCTGGCAGGCCAGAGGATTAATTCCTTGAGCCATCGGAGCAGTATATGTGTGCGTGAATATCCATCTCCTTTTATGTTATCATGTGAGTGAGGCAAGGCTATGTTCTTGCCCCATCACTTTTCAACACTTGTATGAACTGGGTATTAGGCAATTTGGACCCAGATCATTGTTGAGTTCCTTAAAAGATATTTGGTCTATTGACTAGCTTGTATGACAGTGCTGTGAAGTGTGTGGGGGCATATTCATTTCATTTCTTGGGAGCAAGGGAATGAGGCATGGCTATGTCCTTGTCCCATCACTTTTCAAAACTTCTCTAGACTGGGCATTAAGAAGAATTGTAGACCAGTCATTGTGAAGTATCTGTTGGCAATACTAGTGTCACCAACCAATTTTTTTCCACTGCTGCAGTAATCCTTACAGATCTGCTGGAGGAGGTAAAGCCACAGGTACTTTTTATGAAACAGCACCTTAATTTTGTGTGAAACTAACTTAAATTGGCCTCTTTAGAAATTTACTTTTCATTCTACAGTACCTAGAATGTGATATGAAATTCTGATTTTGATTTCCTCACCTTTGAAGTCTACTTCTCCATTACCATCTGCGTCAAATATATCAATTACACGCTGCACTAAAGGGTTCTGCTGCAGTTCTGGAAGGGACATAAATTCTTCAACTGAAAGAGACCCAGAGTTGTCCAAATCCAGCTTTCGGAATCGCTTCCCAAGACGACGAATTTCATCAGCATCAACTGCAGGTAAAATTCATTGGCCAGATTAGTGAGAATGAGCCTTAGATGAAGAACCAATAAGTCTCCGTGTGATGTCAATAATTGATAACAAGTAGTGTATAAATTCTCCATTAGTTTATTTGTAAACTTTGTGGGACTTTATAACTTCTTTTCCTTCTGCTTTCTCATCCATTACTACTATTACTAATTACACTTCTTAGAGCAGAGTAGTATTTTGGCATCTAAATCACATACGTCAGTATTTACACTCTGCTACCTAAGAAATTCCTTCACAAGGTGCACATACAACATGTGACAGGACCTTTCTAAATCTTATGACAAATATTGTCACTATTGCCATTATTATTATTTAATTAATACTGTTTATTATTATTATTATTATTATTATTATTATTATTATTATAATGAATATTATCATAATGCCATGATCACTGATGCTAATCATATTATCCATAAAAAGTTAAAATATTTAACTGGTTATTCAAATTTGACATGCATATCTCCAAAGCTTTCCAAGTTTCTCAATCAGCAGCTTGGTAAACTGACAGCTGTCAACTAATCTTTTTCCTTTATCAAAATGTTATGAATAATAACAAAAATTTCAATTAGACTATTTTCGAAACAAGAGCTAACATAATATGTAGTCATTTTAGTATTGGATGAGCTAGCAATATTGACAAAGAGACTTATTGTTTTATCACCCAAGGCTCACCTGAATGCTTGTCAAATAAAAAAGTATCAAAATATTTTATTAAATCTAGTGATGAAACTAAGATAGTTGTCAATAAAGCATCTAGTATAAAACTTTGTGAGTGAATGCTACTTTAACTGTGAGAGTATTATAATGGACAGCTACAGTGACACTGGAAAGAGTGACACTTTGCAAGTTCTATAATTCATCAAAGTGACAAATTCCTTTAAAATATAGAAATATATCAGTAGAGTAAATACTCCCTGTGGAAAAAGCTGCATCATCAAACAAATTGGCCAATTTCTCTCTGCTAAATGAGAAAAATATGAGTATGTAGGTAAAATACTTTATCAAAGAAGAACCAAAGTGTAACGATTCACTGTAATCCAATTCTTTATGGCCAATGTTCCTGTGATTGCAGGTTCCCCCATTAGTAGTCTGATTACTTTCCATGTATTTACCTAGTTGTATTTACCTATGTGTGTGTGTGTGTGTGTGTGTGTGTGTGTGTGTGTGTGTTGCTAAAAATTGTCATGATGTCCACAGATTCAGGATGAGTCTTTTGCTGAAATAAGTTCTGTTTCTCTTAATTCACATATAAAGGGCCATATATATTGTATTATTGTGCTGCCACTACTATAACATACAAAATTGAAAATGAGGATGAAATTAAATATCATCGATCCTGATGTTTAGTGTTTTGTAAATTTCTCAATCATGCCTTCTTAGGCCTGTATTCAGTCTATGTGATGCAAATTTAATATCTATGTGAGACACTAGTGATGATCTAACTGGTAAGTGGCAACCTCCTTGTTATGATTTGCAAGTACAGTTATTACTTCTGGTAGAATGGCATTATACTATTAAAATTTATATTAAGTTCGTATAGTAAATTATAGTATAGTAAAGTTTCATGAAACCCACTGCCATACTGCAGCCCTCTCACATTACAACCCTTTGGACATATCGTTAGGACTTTACCAAAAAAATGTAGCTTGAGATCACTTCTTGGAGAAATTATGGTACGCAATCCACTTGAGGGGCTGCACTTCCCTGTTTTGAAATTGTCTTAAGTAAAATTCTTAAAAATATACTCTCCTTAATGTACTGTTTTCAGCATCTTTCTTAAATGAGAGCTATATACCTCAGAATCTGTGACTGGCCAGGGACTGGGTAATTAGGTAAAATTATTCACTTCCTGATATGTATTCAATGATGCACAATAAAATATATTTAAAGTATTTACATACTGCAAATAAAATATCTGTGTAGACATCAAGACAACCCATGTATTATATATATTTCCAATATGTGGAATATGTGAAAGATGGAGTAAGTGATTTACCATAAAAAAAAACAAAGCTGGAAAGTAATCAGATATTGAATCATTAATACTAATACAAGTTTAATTTATACAAAATGCAAGAAAAGATCAACACAAAAAGTAAGCATGCAAGGTATGCACAGTTTGTCCTCTGTTAGATTTTTCAAACAACAAGAAAAGATACACATGGAATCACCAGCAAGTTTTACGGTTTCATTATGTTGAAAAACAAAAAAATAAAACAACAACAACAACATCAAGAGTTGACTTGTTTAAAGCTTTTTGAAAGCCGATTAGAAATACGAAGTTGCTACTTCACCTTTTTTTTTTTACTTTTAGAATGAGGACTTTGTAAAATCAAATACACTAAACTTTCCCAAATAAAGCATTTTCCTATAATATACAATCTTTCACTGTGCCAGTAAAGATCATGCTGCACTAGCAAGTAGCTTATGAATAAGGAAGGGTGTGTGTGTGTGTGTGTGTGGGGGGGGGGGGTAAAAAAAAAAAAAAAAAATTGTGAAGAGGCTAATTTGAAATCAGTCTAATTACATATTACTGACAAAAATATCCTTTTATAATGCACAGGTAGCCCTACGATATCACTAAATATTTTATAAATATATTAAAACAGCAAAGAATGTAGCCTGACCCAATTTAAATATAGTGCCCTTGAAGTAGGTACACAAAACATGTGCAACTCTAGATAAATTATAATAATTCATAAAGTATATTTATATAACAATATGGATGTGACGAAATGCATGCAGTACTACAGGATTTTTATATCCTAACATGCTTTAATCACTATTTCATGTAAATGAATGGGAAATATATTTGCAAATGATTATACCTATCATTATAAAATTAAGGCTGCATTTAATCATTTAATTCTTATCCACTGCAAATTCTTTTAATTCTATATATTCCTTTCATCCTACCTTCCATAATTCAGTCAGCTGCAAATAACTTTTTGTGAATAAAATGAGTTATTAAAATAATGTGAATCTTAAGACACTGAACTGAAATTGCGAACACTTCTTGATGTAGGTCCTGACTTAAGTTGTATTGTACAGAAGGTTGTTCATGAGTAGGTTAGTTAAATGGGAGAATAAAATGTGACTTATGGCCCTATGCTGATCAGTGTGACACCTTTTTTCCTCTGGGAGGTAGCAGTTTTGTTTGACTAACATAACTAATGATGATTTAGAAGACATTTCAGTATGTAGCATTTACATTTATGCATTTACAACTCAAAGTCTGACATTTCACTTCACATATAACTTATCTACAATTATTACTGGTGGCATAACAATATCCAACACTCCTTTTTTTCCCCTTCGAGTAGATATATAGTGAAATTTCAAATATACCCCATTAAAAACACAATAATAACAGCTTAGAAGTGGGAGCCAATCAAAGAGCTGATTAAGTGAATTGACCTACTATAAAAACCTTAAGAACTTCTATTGTTTGTGGGTGAGTGAGAAAATGTGAAGGAAATACACAGTAATGTGCCAGACATCAAAGGTCACACATCTCTATGGTACGGTGGAATAAACAGTGGGGGTAGAAGAAAGAGACTTGGTGTATGGGAGGATGATTAAGTAAGGGAGAATGAAAATATAAGCTATAATAAGATGGTCAGACAAAATGGAGGATGTGAGTTTGTATAAGGAAATAAATTATCATCATAACTAAAAATTAATAAGTTGACAAAGGTCATGTCAATGGAAGCAAAGTCTGCAAATATTCCAGTGGAATTGCAAGAAATAGGTGAGATGTAATTATGGTGAGAATGGAAGAGTCTGAGACAGGAGGAGTGGGAGAGTCAGAGCTGGGGAGCAGGAGGGACATCTGGGGACATATAAATAAAGACTTTAAAAGTGAAGATTAGCTTTCAAAGGAGAGATTCCTTTGAAGTTTCCTTCTGGGTTCTATAAATTACATTTACTTCTAGAATTACTTCAAAGCTGCCAAAAATGTAAAAGTTTTCGAGGGGTGCTTTGACAGACTTGAAAGCTGGGTTTGTTTGTTTATGTTTAGCAAATTGTTGACAAGCAGGGACAATTCATATTATCATCCTTAATACTCAAGCTTATAAGCTAATAAACAATTTGATTAATACCAGAAAATATTTTGAACCTTAAATATCTTTGTCATATAGCCTACATTTGAGGCTATGTTCATAAACAACAAAGCTGTTAGATGACAAGAGTAATGTGATTTGCTCTGCCTCCTAGGAAGCGAGGTAAAAGCCACTACTAGAAAAAGATCTTTCAGTACCCTTCTAGAGGGAAAGCTAGAAGACCACTAATATGATCCCTGTGCTGAAAGAGAAGAGGGTGGCGGAGTGAAACTTTGGAGGGGGGGAATGGGTTAGGTGAGACAGGAAGTAATGGGCAATCAAGAAGAAATTTTGTGGTTGATGGGACAGAGGAGGGAAGTGGGAGGGAAGAGTGGAAATGAGAGATAGAAAGGGAAGGAGGCAAGAACAGGGAGGAAGTTGAGAACTGAGGGTAGGTCAGAGGGGAGGGGCAACTTCAGAAGAAACACAAAACTGCAAGAAATTGGGGGTGATGAGGTGGAGGGCAAGGATGAGACTGGGATAGAGACTGAGTTAGCAATTTTGTAATGGTGGAGATGGTTTCATAGAGGAGTCAGGAGGCATCATAGGGAGAACAGGTTATTTTGGAGAGGAGAGGAAGAGGGGACCCACTACCATACAGAGGGAGTAGGATTAGTGTAAAGCTTTGGGAGGAAGGCAGGTAAGAGATGGTTGGTTTAACATACTATATGAATTTGTTGTAGGAGGGGTATGTAGTTCAAAGTTGCAGAAGAGGTATTTGTGTTAGGATCTGAAGCAGAGAAAAAGATTAGCTAATGAACTAAAAGAAACAACAGGAGTAAGAATGATGGGAAAGGAAGAGGTAGGGAAGGAAAGCAGATGAAGGAAAGTAACAGGGGGAAGTAGCAGAACCAGTTATGGAAGATGAAGTGGTGGAAGAGGCTGGCAGAGAACCATGCCAGAAGAGGGGTGAAGTCATGGTGATAACCTTGTCATGCTTTTAGTCAGATCATGTTAGAATCAGTGAAGCCATTCTAATTGAAGGTGGTTGGTAAGACAGCCTCGGTAGATGACGTTATGTTCATTGTATTTTTCATATATGCTTGTTTCTGAAAGGAGGGCAGAATGCAGTACATCTGCAGTGTTTAGCAAGGTGGCCGAAACACCGGCAGTTTTGGTAGTGATGGGGGAAAGAAGTGTATGATTGGACTCTGCAATGAGCTCCACCTAATACACTTCTGTAAGAGGGTTTTGGAATTTGAATAGATATATGGTAATAGTTGTTAGGTATATACAGTATTCCCAGAGGTTGATGGTGAGGCAAATTACAGGAATCGTATCATAGTCATCTGCAAGGAGTTCATAAAGGGCTTCAGAAGTCAAATCATGGAAGGAAGTGTTCACTGTGCCTGTGGCAACTCCAGGCTTTTCATGACAGAACATGTGGTAAATCTAACATTTTCTTGACTTTGATGCACAGTACCTATATGACATTTCTCTCCTTTACAATCAGGCTATTTTTTTTTAACACTGGCACACTGTCATTATACATTGCCACATTCAGAATATTAACAAAAATCTGGAATGTGATGTGGGTTGAGTTGAAAGTGAGGGTATGTGAAGCCCACAGCAATAGAGGAACATGACCTAAGGTTAGAGTAAAAGTTGCTATGAGGTCTTACTGGCGGCCAGAGGGTTGACACCAGGTGGCAACCAGACCTCCAAGAAGTGAGCTGGACTTCCCATGTGAATTGACATACAAAGTCATGCCTGAGTTACCTCATTTCCATTGAAGAAGCCTGAGAAAAACTAGTCAGGAATAAACTCACCTCAATACACCAGTGTTTCCTTTCCTCTCCTCCAAAAATAACAATAAGAGTAATAATAAGACTAATAATGATGATGGTGATGATGATGATGATAATAATAATAATAATAATAATAATAATAATAATAATAATAATAATAATAATAATAATTGTAAAGGTGATAATAGCAATAATACCAAGAAAAATATTCATCATAAAAAATTCATCATAAAGAAAAAAAATGTATATATATATATATATATATATATATATATATATATATATATATATATATATATATATATATATATATATATATATATATATATATATATATATATATATATATATATATATATATATATATATATATATATATATATATATATATATATATATAAAACATTTAACTTGATTGCAGGGGAAAGTATAGTGTATTCAAGTTCATAAAGTACTGAAAATCATAATTTATAGTTCCAGATCAGTTTTGGAACATGTAATTCACAGTAAGAAATTACAAAAAGGAAAATCACTTCTTAATACTTCAATAAGTTATTTAATACATGCTGGGATTCTTTTATGAATAAAAATGTCACTGTAACGATACTGACTGTTATAACTCAGGACACTGCCTATTCAGTATATGTTGTAAATGGAAACATAAAGAACCTAACAAGAGGACCAAAACCATGCAATTCCCATTAATATATTTTAGCAAACATTCAAACTTGCCTCTTACTCAAGTACCTCATACAACAGACAAATACTTATATCTAGGAATAAACAGCACAAAAAAACTAGGCTTCATGCAGCAAAAGCAAACCAACCTACTAAGCATATAAGCACACCAAAATCAGAAGAAACTTGGTAGAGCATTAGAGCTATTTCTTATTTACATTATAATGTGTGCAGTTTGAAATATATATATATATATATATATATATATATATATATATATATATATATATATATATATATATATATATATATATATATATATATAATTAAAATATTTATCATTAATGAATACAGTATAAATAAATATAGGGATTATGTGAAGACAGGGCAAAGCACGATTGGAGCAGCTAAGAGACACAAATACAAAAAAATTACGACTACATTCAAAAACTGAATTAACATTCTAGTTACTATGACTGACATTTGACACTACACAATGGAAGCATTTCATAAACACTAAAATACTAAAACACCAACAACTATTGATAAACTCCTGGAAACTCCCAAGTCATAAGCCTCACTAAAAACTGAGCATTTAGACAGGAAGGTATCTATACATGTTTTTTATGTTTCATAATAATGAAAAATATCAACTGCTTTCCAATATTCTTGCATCCATTTCAAGGCAACTGCCTAATCAAACAGCCAGAGCATCACATATAATCCCTGATAACTTCAGTACTAGGCAACTTGCTATCATTCAAATACCTCTAGGACACGATCAAATGAATTAGAAAATAAGTTAGTCAAATGAAAAAGGATGGAAAACAAATTAAAGAGGTCATTTTTAAAGCCAGAGATGGAACATGGACATGGGGTTAATTTATACAAACACATGAAAGTGTGTATTACCTTATGCGATTCAAATTGTATAAATATGTTTTAAGTTCACACCCATGCATGCACACACACACACACACACACACACACACACACACAGACACACACACACACACACACACACATACACTCAAGTGGAGATCATAACTAAACTTCAACAAATATCCTAGTAACTACACAAATTACTTTATTACATACAATTGCTCATTAATTTGTAAATAATAAAAGACCTATTTCATTCACTGTTGGTTCTGTACAGTAACTGACTAGATGAATTGATTGAACTGAAAAATACATGAAAGATGAGAGGGGAGGTGTTAATGCTGCATAAAAGGAACGAATGAAGAGGGAGATATGGACATTTCTGAAGAGGCCATCCTCCAGAGTTCTCATCAGCTATGGAGAGAAAGAGTTTGTCCTGCTACAACTGTACATAAATAGATATGAACATGCTATCTGTAAACATATGAATCCCTTGAGATATTCCTAAATATATGTGATATCAGTATCAAAGACTGATGTGAGTATGTTAGTCAGTCTGTATTTACCAAGCTGTAGTATAGAGTTAAGTTCATGTTTACTGTTCTTTTTCCATTTCTACTTTTGTTCCATTTGCCATTCTTTCAAAAAGGAAGGATGGTTTTACTAAAATTATTACTGTAGCCATTTGGATACCTATATTTTTTCACATTAATTTATCATCAAATTCTTGGTTTGTACTCATGTAATGTGCATCTGCTTTCCTCTGTCCAGTTTTTATGACAATGGAGTAAAGATAGTTTTATTATACATGTCTAATAAGCCGCTTGTGTTTTCTCACCCATTTAAGCTCCAATTTAATTTTCAAATATGACCAGGCACATTTCTAATACAGTAGTTTAATGCCAAACTCCTGTATTAATTGCTCTGTAAACAGCACATGGGTACACAGTGGAAAAAAGTATCTTCTACTGTCTTTCCAATCTTGAAGACATAAATACTGCAGACTAAATGGACATTAACTATCTGGCTAGAAAAAAGTACTATCTTTCCATTTTTATAAATATTTTTTCAATATACCTTAGAACTTTCTGATATTTTCTTTTCCGAGGAAATATTTTCTTATTACATATGGACCAAATTGAAAAAATCTTCAACAGACATGCTGCAACAAGTTTCTTGTACATTTTTTGCTACGAAGTACTGCTGGTCCAGCATGAGCAAAGGTATACTATATATGCTGTGCATGGTGGCAGTACTCAGCTCTGTTCCATTGGCCCTTTGAGCCTGTGGTGGGAGAGAACCCATAAACATGGCACAGGGCCAGTGTAACATCCCAGTGATGGGCACCCATGAGGACACTAGAATTATAGGATACCTTCAAACATGAAACTGTCCAAGCTGCAAAGAAGTGAATGGAGAATGCCATAAGTCAAGTCTCACAGGAAATGCTGGAGATTATCAAGAAGAGTTACACTGCCACGTTTGCTGGGAATCGGGACCAATGCAGGGCTCTGTCACATAGGAACAGAGCTCTTATAAGGAGAAACAAGGAGTGGATTTGTCAGGTGTTTTGTTGAAGACGTCAAAGGCTATGTCCATGCAAATGTCCTCTGACCTGCATAGTGAGCCCTGAAAAAGCTCCATTCAGAGCCTCCTTCTCAGGTGAGTACTATCCAAACAACAGATGGCTGTATCAAATCGGACTTGTTGGGTGGACTACTCTGAGCAGCCGCTGCTCCTTACCACTTGGTTACAAAATGGACCCTGATCTACTCATTGATGAAATCTCACCCTCTCATGACAAAGTCAGAGAGGATGTAGCAAGATTGAGGGGTGGAAAGGCAGATGGTGGTTATAACATTAGTGTGGAATTGTTCAAAGCTGGAAGTGATTCCGTGTTTTGTGGGCTGCATGTGGTCTTGAGTGCTGTATGGCAAACTGGTACCATTCCTCCTGACTGGAAGAAAGGTCTGGTCATCCCTGTTAGGACTGTCGGGACAGTAACAACTATTGTGGTATTACACTAATCAATGTGCCAGACAAAATGCTTGTCCACTATTGTTCATACGGATTCACAGCCAACTGCTGAAGATGCAATGACCTAGGCAGTCTAGGTTCACATATGGTAGTTCAACAGCTGAGTATCTTTGTGGTTCACATACTGGTTTAGGACCAACATGAGTTTCAACAGTAGATGCTTGCCACCTATGTCAATCTCAAAAAGGCATTTGATTCAGTGCACCATAAGGCACTCTGGGATCTGCAATTCTGTGTAATTTCTGCAAGGATTGTTATTCTTGTAACAGGTGTGTAGTCTAAGACTGAGAGTGCTGTGATGTGTAGAGGAGCATATCAAGCTCCTTTCCTATTAATATGGGAGTGCAGCAGTCCTTGCCCCATTATTTTTCAACACTCATTTTCACAAGGTAATAGGCACTACGGTAACTAATGTCACTGTGGAATATTTATTGGCAATACTTGGGTCACTGACCTTGTTTTTACTGATGATGCAGTAATCCTTGTCAAGTCTCTGGAGATTATGGTGATGGTTCTTGAAGTACTGAATGTGGAGGCAAAGTCTGAAATACTTCAGGTCTCCTGAGCCAAAATCATATTAAAGCTGTTTGGAAGCTTACTGGATGAACCAGTACAGTCTGTTAGTGATTGTGGCAAGGACATTGAGATCTTGGTACGGGTAAGTTGCACATATGTATCTTGGTAGGGCAGTGCAGAACAATGGTGGGTTACATCAAAAAGTCTTACAGGGGATTTGCTTGGGCCATGGTGTAATTTACTTGCTCAGTACAAGTATATGGTCTGACCTGCTTACCAAGCCCTGAAGAAGCTCTACTATGAGTCCCTCTCAATTGAGTGCTATTTGAATAGCAGATGGTTGCCTCATATCACACATGGATGGGCAGAAGGCTCATTGGGCTGAGCACTTGAGCAACTGTAAATGGTGGACACTTTGAGCAGGCAGCCCCCAACCACTAGATCACAAGTAATGTATGCTGACCCACCTATTGATGAAACACAGCATCTCTTGATGAAGTTAGATAGGTTGTGGCAAGTTTGAGGGGTGGAAAGGCAGCTGATGTTTGTAACACCAGTGCAGAGTAGCTCAGAGTTGGTGGTGTGGCCATGATTTTGAGTTTCAAGCACTCTTGACTGCCATATTGCAATCTGGTGCCAATACTTCTGACTAGAAAAGGGGCTGGTTGTCCCTATCAAGAAACTGATGAGGCACCATCAGATTTTAAGCAATTACCATGATATTACACTGCTAAAGTGCTTCCCCATCTATTGCTCATACAGATTTGCAGCAAACAGCTTTAGTTGCAGAGACCTGAGGAGTCCGAGTTCACACCTGGTAAGTTAACAAGTGACTGTATCCTAGCAATAAGCATACTGGTGAACCACAATGTGAGTTTCAACAGACAATGCTTGCAGGTTTGCAGCCCATGTTGATTTCAGAAGGGGGTTGATTCTGTGCATCATGAGGCACACCCTCTGTATCTCCTGTGACTTTGAGGGAATCATGCAAAAATTGTAGGTCTATTGACTGGCCTGCAGTACTCTGAGAGTGCTATAAAGTTTGTATATCTTTGAGTGTGTGTGGTGGGGGATTTCCATCCTTCCTGTGGATACAGGTGTGAGGAATGGCTACATCCTTGCCCCATCACTTTTTAACACTTGTATGGACTAGGTATTAGGCAGAATTGGTGAACAAAGTCATAGTGGAGCATCTACTGGCAATACCAGAGTTACCAAACTTGCTTTTACTGATGATGCAGTCACTCTCACAGTCACTGGAGGTTCTATAGATAGCTTAAGGCACTACACGAGGAGACGAAGCCCGTGGAACTCCAAGTCTCCAAAGGCCAAGATAAAAATACAGGTGTTCAGGGGATTACTGGATGAAACAGTACAGTCTGTCCATGTGTGCTTTGAGGACACTGAGATTTTGGAAAATTTCACTTGCATACATAGCGTAGAGCAGAACAACAGCGGATCATATCAAGAAGTCTTGTGACAGACTGACTTGACCTTTCTTCATGATTTCTTGTTCTCCCTGTCTTACTTTGATTCAAATTTGTGAGATATGGACAATAAATTATTACCTGACCCTTCAACTACCAGTGTAGTTATGTAACACATCAGCTACCTTGGCCATGGCTACGGGTGCCATATAAGATGCGCTGGAGTATAAGACGCACTTATAATTTGGCATGGTAAAAAAAAAAAAAAAAAAACTCCACATTTTCCCTGAACTTAATGTATGGGCAGTATTACATTTGACTGCCTTACTTACAATGATTACTATTATACCGTATGTTGCTTTGACGAGCTACAGTGCTCTTACCCCGAGCAGCTGTGACTTTGAAATGGTAAACAAAAGGGTTGGTTTGTAGATTCACTCACTGCACAGTGTGCAGCCAGTAACTTTCACCGAGCAACTGAAGGAGCTAATCACACGGGGATGCTACATTCGATGCACAAGCAATTGGTCTTGATCTTGACTTTCAGGGACTGTATACCTACTTTCAATTAGAAATAGATGTTGACTAATTTTTGTCAATTATATGGTGTTTTGATATAGTTATTTTCACAAAGCGAAACCAAAATGCGTTTACAATTAACACTTCAGTCATCCACGGATATCAGTTCTTTCGAACACGTATCACAGAAAACGTCAGCTGATTGGGCCGCTGCACAGCAGAAATACCCCCAGACTAATCTGCCCAAGTCAGCCCCAGTCACGTCAGGTAGCACCCTGCTCCACCAAAATTGTTCCCGCGTAATAGCTGCTTTAACCATCACCACCAAGGTGCCCAGCACACTGGTGACTGGCGCACAGTGGCGGTGTTGTGTTTTGTGTTTACGTTGCATCACAAATGGCGCATCTTCTTCTTGTGACCTGTATGGTTTTATTGCTTCACATGTCCTCCTCCTATCTTCTGCTTATTCACACTTTCCTTTTCTACTGCATCACACTGTTTATTATTTAAATCAATCAAAATTTGTGCCTTCGGCATATACCGCGCAAGGGTAACTTTTTTTCTGAGTGGAAAAAGGGCGCTTTATACGCCGCAAAATACGGTATATTTCATTCTGGGGACATCTCACAACTGTTGTGCCAAATGGAGGTGTTTCGGTTGTTGGTTTCATACCAGTAACAATAACCCCTAGGCCTACCAAAACCTAACCATCGGGGTATAAGATGAAGGGTGTCTTTTCAACTTATTTTGTGTCCACTATTTGTTAGTCTATCAATTCTGTCTATTCCCTTCATTCCCAAGAACACTACAATTATGTCACCTCTGCCTCTTCTTTTGTTTAAGGATGGTAGTTCAACAGCAACATTTTACAATCCTTCTCAGCTTTTGTACTTTCTTCTTGATTTTGACATCTGCAAACTGGTTCATTTCTTCCAACATATTTATTATATTAGTAAATATCAAAAGCTGTTGAAAAAAAAAATCTGGCACAAATCTTTGATTTCTAAATTACCCTCCTATAGATTCTATCCATCTCTCTGTACTTTCATCTCCCGTTTCCTTTCTAGTCCATCAATTTCTGCTATGGTAAAGGGTCACTGTTCTACTCCTATGCCAATTAAGTGGTGTTCTGCAAAACTCTGTTCCATCTCCCATTAACTCTTTTGTTCTCTCACTTGTTTCCAAAAAAAAACTGTTCTGTCCATTTTTATGTCAATGACTGCACTATTTAGCACAAACTCATTAAGGGTTTTGGATCGAACAACCTCTTCATTTGATCTGTTTGACTGTTCAATGTATCTATTGGGAAAGATGTCTTTCTGTACACTTCCTTCATTGCCATGAACACAGAAATAATGACACCTCTCACTCTTCAGTCACTGTCTTTTTGGGAGGCAAACTTTTTTTACATTCTTGTCATATCTCGGCTGTCATAATCTGAACACATGGACCCTCATTCTTCAACTAGCCATCACCAATTCTTCCCTTTATTCACAAGTCAATAGTTCTCATGTTATCCTGAACAATGTTCAGTCCTCTTATGTTATTGTTCTCCCATGCCAGACAAGCTGTATTATAATACACTCAAATGATTATATCATTTACCATTCTTATAAACATTAGATTTGTAAAGCATTATGTTACCTCTAAGGCTCAAATGCCTAACCACAGTGTTCTATTATAAATATTTCAGAGATATTTGTTATTATGTTAATTAGGGATAGTGGTATAGGTTAAACTGGTTTTATCTTCCTCATCCCTTACAGGCTTGAAAAAAAAAAAAAAATTATTTTAATTCACAGACACTTCCCCTTTTTGTGGTGTTCATATGATAGCAAGGGGCAAGCCAGCCACAAAGCAAGCTCACACAGAATCCATCCATCCATCTGGTCTCATCACACTGCCAACACCACATTCAACTCCCTCAGCATTTGTGACACCTAAGCACCTCCCTCTGAGGTGCTCTCAATAGTTTGTTTGAATGTCTAGTCTCCTTCCTCAACAAATGCATGCTGATTCCAAGTGTGTTTTTCTTTCTCTCCCTTTCTATACTATTGTTAAATTCTAAATTATCATGTGACCCTTGCTGTTGCAAACTACAAGAGAATCCTAAACTTCTGTGCCTTATAACTTTTATCTTCTATTAACACACCCCAAAATTTTCAAATATCCCCAAGTATATGGGTATAAAATTACTAACTCATCATTGCAGAAAAAAAATTAAGTATGGACATTTTTTGTCACAATTCTATAAACTGATGTGTGTGTGTGTGTGTGTGTGTGTGTGTGTGTGTATTTACCTAGTTGTGAAATACAGGAAAAGAGCCTTACTAGGCTCATGCTGTCCCGTCTCTATAACGCTTATTATCCAGTTTGGCTTTAAATTCATGAATCGTTTTTGCACACAGTCTCCTCGTCAAGTCCGTTTCATGTTGTTATGCTTCTGTATGGAAAACTGTATTTCTTGATGTCTTTCCTACAGTCACTCTTCTTCAATTTCTTACCATTGCCTCTTGTTACACTTCTGTCATGTACCACTAGATCTTCCCTGTCCAATTTCTCCAATCCCTCTTGTATCCTGTACAATGCTATTAGGTCTCCTCTCTCTCTTCTGCTCTCCAGTGTGTGTGTGTACATAACTGTGATTCACAGGAAGCTAGCCACACTCATGGGGTCCTGTCTCCAAATCTCAGCTAATATCAAGTTTCGTTTTAAATTAATTTAAAATGCTGGCTTGGACTACTATCTCCTTTTTGACATTGTTCCAGGTTTCAAAGCAACTATGATGAAAGCTACATTTCTTGATATCTCTTGGGCACCTAGTCTTCCTCGATGTTTCTGTGACCTTTTGTATTACTAGTATCCCATATAAACAAGTCAGCCCTGTCAATTGTTACCATTTTCTTCATCACTCTGTACACCAGAATCAGATCTCTTTCATTTCTCTTCCCCAAGGTAGGCAAACCTAACCTTTCCAGCCTCTCATATGTCATGTCTCTCATGCCAGGCAATATTTATCATTGTTTTGGATTTTTTTTCTTCTCAGTTCTCTTTCTATGTAGAGATTACACCACTGGTGCATAATAAATCTTTGTTGAATCCATTTCCCACTCCTGGCTCCAGAAATAAAATCTAACTGTGTGTGTGTGTGTGTGTGTGTATTTGTAAATGTGTTTACCAAGTTATAGTATACCGAGTCTAAAGTTGCACTCATATCATGTCTTTAACTCTACTCAAAGGAGGGCATGCTTGCTATCCTACCATTCCTGCCAGAGAGCAGGGCCTACAAAGTGAGAGACAGCACAATTGCATGAGTCATCAGCTAACCACTACACCACTGGGCAGTGTGTGTATTTACTAAGCGGTTACAAAGTGTGTGTGTGTGTGTACATTTTAAACAAACTGATGGAAGAATTATGAGAAAATGTTAAATTTCTCATGAATTATCTAAAATTCACAATAACTCAATCAAGAAGCAAGGTACATGCACTTTCAATACATGCAAGAACATTTCAATGTCAAATAAGTGCATGCTGTCTTTTAAAACATTCAAAGACACTATAAGAAATTAAATTTAATCAAGAATACCTTTATGAAATGAAATAGCAATATCAACACATCTCGTGGACATATTTTCCTGAGCACATAACAGGGAAAGGGAGAGTAAGTGCAGGCATTGTGGAAGGCAAAAAAAAATAAAAAAAATAAAAATAAAAATAAAAAAAATTATTGGGTAGCAAAATAATAAAAATAGCATCACATGTGGATTTGCAAAGGATAATGCACTATAAAAACAATAAACAAATTCAAAGAAGTTATATAAAAAATAAGTATTCTGTAAATGCTCCTAAATAATAGATGCCTCTTCATCAAGAACATTACAATTATCATTAAGGAAGACCACTCTTGAGAAGTCCACGATGACTCGGACTAGTTTCCATGAAATAAGTCATGAGTTCCTCATATGTTTTTACATGTCAATTTGTCTTTAAGTTTAAAAGATACCTAGTGAAGGTACGTTGTGGTAAAAGAATGCAAGAGCCAGCTTTTTATTCTGTGGAAGGGAGCTCTTTATCAACCAGACTCATTTTAATCTCTTATTCTTACATCTGGCACTCTGTATTGGTCAAAAATCTGGCTTTGCCTTTCAATATTACATCTATGACAGATTTGGTCATTGGGTATGAACCTGTTGTAACCAAATCATTGGCTGTTTTTTCATAAAAGAATTTTCATCAACACGGCAGAGCTAAACACTGATCAACGGTTAAAAAGAGAATAAATAAAACCCTCAAACCAAAGGAATTTCAAAACATATTACGTACTTGTGAAATCTTTAGACTTCTTCAAGTGCAAATCAAATGCCACTGCCTGTGTGTGTGTGTACCTGTATAATCACGGAGGTACTAGCAATAATTCTTCCTTCTTCAACAAAACATTCAGGGAATATCTGGTCAAGATTCTTCTGAATAGCTAAATACTGAGGCTTGCCTGTGGAACATTTGTGGAGATATGATGATCTGCACATAATATGTTGAGCTCAAACATTTAATTTGCACCAGGTAAAGAACCAAGGAAGTGATAAGTCTCATATAGCATATTGTTGGCACTCCACCACTTAGTTGAATTGCTGGAATTGTTGGACAATTACTGTAACATCCTTGTTGGTAACACCCTGTTTTACCCTATAAAATGCCTATGTGCAAGGATCAATGTAGCCATTATTTTAAATTCTTCCCTGAAAATGCTGTTTTTAAAGTGTCTTCAGAAACTTTGACTTCTAGTTCAGCTATAACATGCATTTCAGGTGCTGTATCTCAGTCTGAATGCTTACGTGCCAACACCTTAACTCTTGCGTAAAGCAGACATTTAGTCCAGATATTCTGTGGCTAATCACTGGTTCTGTCTGAAGTGGCTCCTGGCATTCAAGATGACCGTAATTTTGGGATTCTTTTTTAGAGGTTCAAGGTTGGCCTTACATGCCAACAAATATGGTATGAAGTTGGTGAGCAATGCTTTTGCAGGGGGTAATTTGTAGCTACAGGGCATAACAAATGAATGAATGAACAGTTCTTGATATGATCATTATCATCATCATTATAGCAAATCAAAGAGGATAATGATGCTATAGTAGCTTGCTTATTGTCACTCAAGCAGCCTCCAGTTAAATTTCTCACTATCAGGCTGCCCTACCCCACTTTCCACTTGAGGCCTACGAGAAACATTTCATGCATGATAAATTCTAACATTCTATTTGGAGAAATTTACTAGACGTTAGCAGTTTGGGCTCAAGGATGGTACAGTAGACCCTCTATTTAATCCAAGATAGGCACTGATGAGCTTCAAGTCAAGTGGAATTTACACTACATGAAGGTGTTATTTTAATGGGACTTATCAACTTTGGACTGGTGACTTTTTTTGTGTGGTCAGCTCAAGTGTAAAAGTAAATAAAAAAATAAAATAAACTGCTAAAAGTGCTTTTCCTGAAAGCATTAGACTAAATATAGCCAAAAGAGAACATGTATCTTGGTTAGGTGTCTAGATATTCCCTTCCTTAATGCTTTCATGTCATTGGATGGAGGCGATAGAGATGAAGCACAGCTGTTCAAGTTTACCAGTAACTTTGATCAATTCTTGCTGAAGAAATTAAGACACCACTGGGGAGATGGAGTAGAAAAGAGCCATATAAATATACATTCAAACAGCTCTGGAGTACAGTTTTGTGCAAGGGGGCAACGAGGGCAGGGTGGCGGCGGTGTTTGTAAACAAAGCACCACACAGTAGAGTATGAGGTGCGCCATGTGAGTTGAGAAAGCTAGTTTCAGGTGGATAAGTTACAAGTTGCATATAGTGCACACAAATCTAAGCTAATGTTATATTTGAAGATTAAATTTGCGACTAACTCTGTATGTCTATACAATTGCAAAATAAAATCAATCAATGAGCAGCCGTGTTCCTCTTGCCCAACGCTAATGAGACTTCAGGAGGAATGCAAGTCTTTTGCCTGATGCATGCTTGTCAGTGGTCTTCCATATGTTATTGTGTTTATTCTATACTTTCATCACTTGTTTCTCTGTTTTTTATTTGACTGACTGGCCTCACTGCTGCAAAGCGTTTTTTCATCACATCATGAATTTAATTCATGTTATATGGAGGGTGTAACCCAGTTATATGGAAAATGTGTCTTAAATTTGGAACTTGCATTATAAGGAAATCATTAAAAAGAAACATGCTAAATGGAGGGTCTGCTATACCACATATGTTTCATAAACTGACTGACAATGAAGGAAATCAGAGGGTCCACAGGCATTCAGATCCCACAGTAGGAGTGCAGGGCCTCTGGTATAATGATGTGACAAGCCACTAATCTGAAGAAAGCAAAACTTTCTGACCCAGATTTCCATGGTAGGTTTTTAATTTGGACACTTTCAAGGTTACCATGGAAATGAATCCATGGTAGTGAAAACCACATTGGTGAAGATCTAACTGATATGTTCTTATTTGTATATGTTGGTAGAGTTCATGGGTAAGTTTTCATATTAACTATGCACCAACACTATAAATACTGAGATAAATGTTTCATGGCAAATCTATAAATTTCCATCTTCCTTTGTTACATGCCCATGGTTACTATCATCCCTGCTGTCCATTGTTCAATCACTAGCATCTCGTTTCATAAATACACTGGCTCCAGTGCCAGTTTCTTTAATAAGTAAGTATCTTGAGGACCTTACAACAAAGCATGGTGCTCAGCTTTTTATGTTGTATCATCCATTTCTCTGTATTAAGACATTAATAACAATGCATCAAGGTGTGGCAAGGGCAACTGGGAAAAATTAACATTAAAAAATACCCAAACAACTTTACCATAAAATAAAAGGCTTATGACAACTGGATTTGTTCTTACTTCTTAGCACTGGTGATTAGATGTAAATCATAAACTGATGCTCCTATAAAATTCGTTCTCTCTCTCTCTCTCTCTCTCTCTCTCTCTCTCTCTCTCTCTCTCTCTCTCTCTCTCTCTCTCTCTCTCTCTCTCTCTCTCTCTCTCTCTCTCTCTCTCTCTCACATGCATGCACACACTTATTTGAAAATGATAAAGTACATATTAGAATGTTGAGGAAGGAGTAAGTAATGAGGAATGAAAAAGTAAGCAATGAAAAAAAAGAAAATTAAGCATTAGTGGTATTTCATTTTCAAGCCATATAAATAAGATATGATAACTTTTTTTTAATTCTACTTTTCTCTTAGCCATGAATGCACACCAATCATACTATAATTAAATACAAATTTCTGGCACTAAATTAAGATTGCAAATGATTTTCACCATCATTAATGCTTTGTCTGTAGACAATGTGAGGAATCAGTATTACCTGTTAAAGAAAATAAAAATTGCTTTGGTTACTGTGTCTTGTGATGCTAAAAACTTTGGAAAAGACTTTACGCTTTGCTTTTGAAATATTCAGTAACATTAGAGTAACATTCTGATACCAACCTCATATTTCATAATTTTTTTTTTCTTTTATGAGGTATTAATACATTAAATGCAACATATTGTTTCAGTAAACATACTCATTTTTATAATGGATATCAAACTGTAATACCAAAGCTAAAATTAAATCTCTAAGTTTGTGACAGAATTTTATATTGATACTATAGTCTGTTCACTTAAGCTAGATTCTAAGGACCACATCTTGCATAGACATGCTTCTTTATTATATGCATAGCTCAACTCATTGACTGGAGAATCAAGATGTTGTAAACTCAACAAAACAGAAAATGGTATTGATGAGTTGAAGATGAAAAAAATGTTTATAAGTTGTTTTAAATTTGGTCACTATTTCAAATAGTTGTTCATTGACTGCAGTGTGATCAGAATGCAGATAAAGCTCCACATATTGAAAACACAGGGTTGTTTATAGCAACATGTCACTCGCCGCAACCATCACGACACGCGCGACACTCATTTTTTAACATCATCATACAGCGTGTTTCATGCGCCATGATGGTTGGGGCGAGAGAAATGTTGCTATAAATAACTCTGTTTTCAATACGTAGGGCTTTAACTGCATTCTGATCACACTATTGTGTTCACAAGAGATTTTCCTACGTAATGTAATAATATATTTCTGCAGTCAATGAACAACTGTTGAAAACAGCAAGCATAAGTAAAACGTGTTATAAACATATTTTTAACATCTTCACGGTTCAACTCATCGTAATACCATTTTCTTATTTGTTTTGTCGAGTTTTTACAATACATCTTGATTCTACAGTCACTGCTGAGTCTGATGGTGTCAACCAAAACTGGCTAGCTCGTATATGAGGTGAGCTATGGCATATAATAAAGAAACATGTCTCACTTGAGCATGCAAGACGTGGTCCGACATGAGTGTTAGCGGGAGAGCGGAACAGCCAATCAGCTGCAAGCTTACCAACCTGCCTAGGCGCCAGGAATCTAGCTTAAGTGAACAGACAATAGTAACATTATAATCATGTTAAAAGGGTTAACATTTTTGTAAATTGTGGCTGTGTTAATGAATAGGTAACAGACCCTCTGTTGCCATTTGCTTATTTTGACTTTCTAGAACTGTGCTGGCAAAGAGGGCAACAATTTTGAGAGAGAGAGAGAGAGAGAGAGAGAGAGAGAGAGAGAGAGAGAGAGAGAGAGAGAGAGAGAGAGAGAGAGAGAGAGAGAGAGAGAGAGAGAGAGAGAGAGATAGAGAGAGAGAGAGAGAGAGAGAGAGAGAGAGAGAGAGAGAGAGAGAGAGAGAGAGAGAGAGAGAGAGAGAGAGAGAGAGAGATAGAGAGAGAGGAGAGAGAGAGAGAGAGAGAGAGAGAGAGAGATAGAGAGAGAGAGAGAGAGAGAGAGAGAGAGAGAGAGAGAGAGAGAGAGAGAGAGAGAGAGAGAGAGAGAGAGAGAGAGAGAGAGAGAGGAGGAAGAGGAGGAGGAGAGAGAGAGAGAGAGAGAGAGAGAGAGAGAGAGAGAGAGAGAGAGAGAGAGAGAGAGAGAGAGAGAGAGAGAGAGAGAGAGAGAGAGAGAGAGAGAGAGAGAGAGAGAGAGAGAGAGAGAGAGAGAGAGAGAGAGAGAGAGAGAGAGAGAGAGATAGAGAGAGAGAGAGAGAGAGAGAGAGAGAGAGAGAGAGAGAGAGAGAGAGAGAGAGAGAGAGAGAGAGAGAGAGAGAGAGAGAGAGCAAACATTAGAAAGTCCATGGAAATGGGCCACAATCTCTCATTCATATATCAGGCACTCTTTCATCCCATACCCTGATATAAGGTACAAAAGCATTTTAATATATATATATATATATATATATATATATATATATATATATATATATATATATATATATATATATATATATATATATATATATATATATATATATATATATATATATATATATATATATATATATATATATATATATATATATATATATATATATATATATATATATATATATATATATATATATATATATATATATATATATATATATATATATATATATATATATCATTGTTGCCTTTGCAACCTATGTTGGGTAAATTTCTAGCTCACCAGAAAATATCAAATCTCCTTATAATGTGCATGAAGTTTGTAACATGAAATTTTCATCTGCACACATTTTGTCACTTAAAGCAAACTGGTAGAACAATAAATAATTTTCAAACCATATATCAAGCAAACCGACAAGGAACCAAAATTACATATTAGACGCAAAGCATTTCCCATGTATTTGCATTACTGATGACCATCCCATATTTATTTATGCTAATAGTTCATATGATCAACCTTGTTAGTGTTCAAATTGGTGCATCTCAAGCTGAACACCCTCTATGACAAGAAACAATCATGTAAAAAAAATATATTTATATTTATACTACATGCCAGAGCTAAAGACACCAATTTAAGGAGGAAAAAAGATGGAAATATATATAGAAAAATTCCCTGCTCTATGTAAAGTTATGAACACTGCAACTAATTTAAAATTTCTTCAGATCCAGCAACTCAAGGGGCACAGAGTAAGAACCAGGTAAATTAATGAACATTTGTTGATAAGGATTAATTCAATCTTGCTGCATTTGGTAGTGATTATATTTAATGTTGATTCATATTATTCATCAGCAGGAGACATCCCTAAACCCTGTCTTGAATTAGTGCCAGCCTCTAGTGCCCCACATTGCTTGAACAGGCAACAGTCTACAACATGAAAAAGTGGTGAACAGTTTGTCCTGTTGGGACTTATTATGATTATATGACACTAAACAGTCTACACAACCCACATGAGACAAGGAACTGAAAATATTCAAAGTGCACACATAGTTCAACATGATGTAGAGAGAGAGAAGACCAATAGTCTTTAAATAAGGAAAGTGAGAATCTAATAAGAGGATAATAAGTAAATAAACTGCTTTGTTTGAGCAGAATAATGCATAAAATACTGCTGAGCAGGTAACCCGCAAGCCACTGAAAGACTTGTTTGTCTCAGTGCCATCAAGAGCATTCCATTCCCAAGTTCAAAAAAAGACAACACTTACACATTTGGAAGCCGTAGTCAGAGGACGCTGCAAGGAACAAAACACAACCATTGAGTGACAGCCAAGAGCCATACACACCATTAATACTGCGGTAAAGTGAACCACCACCAGAAGTCAGCTCGGATGTGTCCCAACTAAATTTTAAGAACTGTACTGTTACTGAGTTGGTGCACACTAATTTCAATACAAATATTTTCAATGTAAATACTTCAAGCTACTCAGAATTCATTCCAGAACAAAAGAATTTACTTCCTTAATATAAATGTGACGTAATAATGCACTTACGAAAATCATATCTTTGAATCAATAATTATTTGTACCCATATATATGCACGTGTGTGTGTGTGCGTGTGTGTGTGTGTGTGTATTTACCTAGTTGTAGTTTTACAGGGCCTGGGCTTACGCCCAGGCCAAATAAATAAACAAATAAACAAATTAATAAATAGAAATATATGTACATTTTTCTCTTGTTATGAAATATAGAACAAATATATGAAAATGAAGATAAATTCCACTAGAGCTCTTCTGTGGTGATAAAGTATGGATTCCTGAAGTAATTACCAAATTAACATAGAGCTAGGACATGTGCTGAACCTATGGTTTCTACTTTTCATGTCTATGCCAACTTCATTAACTAGAGCTTAAATAATTCAAATAACGCCTACTTTGTACTAGTGCTAGTATTTACTTTAAAATATATAAGTACATGTATAAATATATATATATTACATCTCTCAATATATAGATCCTCTGAAGAGGCAAAGGCATATGAATAAGTTACATATAAACATGGAATGTTTTCTTTTTGGCAAATACTACCAGCTATTATGAAATTTCTTAAAAGAATGATCATTTTACAAATAATTTTTTGACAGCTCATCTTGTTTCCACTGAATGTTTCCATTTCTTTTGCCTGCAATCACTTTTCTATGGCATCATTTACTTAAGAAAAATTTAATCACCAATGGATTTCCTGGTTTTGTGCTTCATCTCTCAAGTTTTTTGTTGCTAGCTGTGATTTCTAGGACTGGCTATTGCTTATGTTACAATAGTTGGAATGAATAGGAACATCACTGATTTTCTGTACTTTTCTCTCAACAGGCTTCACTTATCCTAACTAAAGCAAATGCTTTTATTTTCTTGAATTCCAATTTCTATTTTTATTACAGAAACCAACCACAAGGAAGTCACAAAGTCTCCTCTTGTTTCAGTTCAATTGTTTGCTGCCATTCATTAGGCGAATACTTTGTTCTTACTACAGTAAATCCTCGAATAAAGTCATTATATTAGTGTTGAAAATAAATTAGTAAAAATTACTGTAAAGTACAATTTCATTGTGTTCTTAATACTCATTTAATATTTTCATTACAGGATTTTTAGAGAAAGAAATGTACATTAATAGAATTCTCAGTATTTGTATGATACATTAAGTACCTGGGGAGTTGAAAACAATGGGGTCCTTATTTATACATTTGGTGATGTTCTTGGGAATAAAAATATGCAGTAGGAACACAACTCTTGTTTATATCAATTAGTCTACAGTAAAAATGGTTTTGTTGTCTTATTTGACTTAAAAGCAAAGTTTTCAAAAACCTTTCAATGACATTACGTGAAGACTTACTCTAGTATACTATTCATATACCTTTCTCTTGGTTTATCAGCTTTCAAGTCTAACTGATGCCATTATTTCTACAAGCTATTACTCTATAACCTACCAGCACAAGTTAATCTAAAGGTATACATGGTCAAGGGGAAATATGAGCTTAACAGATTATATACCTGTGGATAATTGGTTGAAGCAGGATGTATTGAATTAAAGGTGGTGAGTATGATGTATAATGATTCTGATCACTTTGCAATAGAAACAGAAGTAAGGATACCAATGGGAATCTAAAATGAATGGGAAGAAAGAAAAAGAGGATTAGGGATGAAGAAATAGAGGGCATGGAGCAAGAGTAAATAGACCACAATGCTAAAGTGAGTTATTAAAAAATATTAAAAGGTCAGCTATTAGGATAACTGAAGCCTAACTGAAAATTAAATGTGTGGAGGAGGAAAGAAAGGGAATACATGGTAGGCAGATGAGGAGAGACGAGACTTGCACTAACAGAATGGTGGAGGAAAGAGAGACACTTGTCGTAAAAAGGAAAGTGATGGGGTGTTCGTTAAAAGGAAGGTGGAGCTTCAGATATGCAAGAGGCATTTAGAATCTGTGTGATGAATGAGTGTGAGGGAGAAAGAGCAAAAGTGACCAGCATGGGAGAAAAAATGAATGTAGGACAGCCATATCCAGAGGTGGTGTAACAGTAAAAATGCTGAAATAAGGAGATGTAGTTCTGGAGTGGATGCTGTGGCTATCTAATCCAGTACAAAAGCAGTGAGGTGTCGGAAAACTGAAGGAAAGACACCTATGTATGCTATACAGACATGGGGCGATTACTGAAGTTATGCAATCAATTACGATTTCGATTACTTCATATTTTCACGATTACAATAAAATTAGGTGTAATCGATTACGATTACATGATGTATTAATCGTGATTACAGGAAGGACTACAAGGTGAACTTGCAAATTTCATACACATGTACCATACTAAATATTTAACTGGTTGAATTACTATAGATATATAGACTACATACTTGCTGTACGAGAAACTATTAACTAAAACTTTGCTAATGTAATCGCAAAAGTAATCATGATTACGATTACATTTTTAATATATTTGATTACGATTACTTAAAAAAATATAAAAGGGTAATCAATTACAATTACGATTACTTGAAAAACTGTAATCAATTACGATTACAGATCACAATTACCCCATGTCTGATGCTATATATAGGATAAGAGAGCACAGATGATTGTAAGAGAACCTTACTTAACCCTTTCCATCCGTGATGCAGACGTCGGCATCACAGTATGGTAAGGGTCAAGAGGAAATGGAAGAGGATTAATCCTCTTCTAAACCTCTCAATCCTCCTCTAAATTCCTCTTAATCCTCTTCCATGTCCTCTTAAGAGGTTTAGAAGAGGATTAAGAGGTTTAGAAGAGGACTAACCCTTTCCATACTGTGACGCCGTCAGACGCCGACGTCAGCGTCGCCGGAGTGAAGGGGTTGTGTGTGCCATTGAAGGTATATCTAAGATTTGAGGGAGAGGATGATAACAACAGAGGGAGTTTTAGGGGGGGGGGGGGACATCTTTGTCCTGAAAATAATGGTGAGAAAGTACCCAGAAAAGGGTAGGAAGCTGTCTGCTACTTTCATGGACCTGGAGAAGAGTTTATAAGGGTTGGTAGGAAAGGTTATAGGATAATCTGGGGATATATGGTGTGGGAAGGTGCGTATTCACACCTCTTATACATATACATGTTAACATATATGTGATAAGAATAAATGAAGATGGCTGTGTGAAGAGCATGTGTGTCTGGGGATAGAGGGAGAGCACTAGTGGAATGGATGAACAAAGTGAATATTTGAGATAGAATTGGTACCTGATGGATCAAATCTGCCAAGAGGAAGTGCCTGAACAAGGAAAACTGGAGATGATTCCTTAAAATATAACCAAAGCTACTTCTAAACCATGCACACCTAAGTGGTACAAAGTGGATTAAACCTGTGGATGTCTTTGCCCACAGCAGGGCCTAGATATCACAATATATCTGCAAAGACTGAAAAATAGTGATGTACATATCTAGTGTCATGGTGACAACCCATGATATTTAGTCCTTTCAAAAGATGTGACTGCACTGGCAATTTTAGTCTCCACAAAGTCTTCCTACAACTGAACTGTTGACTGATTCCAGTATAAATTGCTTCAACAAAACCCCATCCTCTAAAGATTGAATGAACTCCAACATCCACTGTCTCTTCCAAGGTTGAGACACTCTAATAAAATAATAAATAAATAAATAAATAAATAAAATCCTAAACAGTGGTTGACTGAAAGCAACTTTAAAATGGCTTACTTTTCAAATCATTTGCCAGGACAGTGTCACTGCATGTACTCAGGTCTTCTTTGTGAATGAGCCTACAGTAACCATCCAAATACTGTGAGTTACTAATATAAAATTTTGTCAGTAGTCATGCCATGGAAATAACCAGAACATTTTCAAATAAATATATTAGATATGAGAATGCATAACTTCTGTTCCACAACTTTCTAACAAGTTCAGAAAAGAAAAGTAATTTAACCTTTTCATAAACTCTTATGTTGATTCAGGCTTTTAGACAAAGTAAATTGGTGTGTGTGTGTGTGTGGTGTGTGTGTGTGTGTGTGAGAGAGAGAGAGAGAGAGAGAGAGAGAGAGAGAGAGAGTGTGTGTGTGTGTGTGTGTGTGTGTGTGTGTGTGTGTGTGTGTGTGTGTGTGTGTGTGTGTGTGTATTTACCTAATTTACCTTTTTGTGAAATACAGGAAAAGAGCCGTACTAGGCTCGTGCTGTCCCATTTCCATAACGCTTATTATCCAGTTTCGCTTTAAATTGTGTGTGTATGTGTGTGTGTGTGTGTGTTTACATAGATGTCCACACCACAAAGACCCTATGGTCCAGACTAGGTGGTCTGTCCTCAAGCCAAAGTGGAATGACATCAAACAGCCTAAGACTTTGCATTTCTATCTAAGCAAATATCAAAGTGGAGAAAGTGGTAATTGTTTATTTTTCAAATCAGTCATGTTGCAATGAACCATTCCACTCTTGTAGAGCAACAATGATGTAAAAGAATTTGGTTGTCTGAATCTTTTTTGTTTACATTTAAGCATAATGCCATTAATTCTCATTCACAATGTCTCATTAATCATAAATAATTTGAATTCATCCACATTTGAAAAGCCATCAAGTATTCTTAGATAAATGATTCATTTCACTCAGAAATGGTGTTTCTGAAGAGAATATTTTAAATAACAGTCGTTCTTTGCAAGGTTTATTGTGCAAGCAAGAGATCAACTTGCTTACCCTACAGTGAACACCTAATTTTGCAATGTTCTTCACATGATGGGGAGACCAAAACTTTAAAAAGGATTCCAAGTGAGGTCTGATAAAACTATTATGTAGTGGTAGTATTACAACTTCCTTTTTAAATGAGAAGCTTCTATTAATGAAGCCCAACATTCTGCTCACTATATTTGCTGTCTCAATGCATTACTGGAAGAAGTTAAGATTCGACTCGATTTTGACTCAGCACGCTATGCTTTTAAATTCCACTCCACAGATTTCATAATTGAAATTCCTATTTATAGTTTCAACTTGAAAGAATCTGGCACTTAACTACATTACAGAGCTTCTCTCATGTGTCACATCAAGCAGAAATTTTATACAAATCTTCTTGGAGGCTTTTTCTGCCTTGATCTGGGAGGGCTGTTACCAATCTTTATGTTGTCAGCAATTTCAGTAATGAAACCATTGAGTCCTACATTAATCTCTGATGTAAACTATTAAATTACTGCCAAGGAGTGGTAATTGGTAACATTGTGGCTTTTGAAGAGGTCTTCGCTGAGGCTTCTAATGACCTCTTTGTTTTGTATGAAGGTATGATAAATGCACTTGGTCTAGTATATTTTGTTGAGTTAATTCTGCAAACGTTTGGCCTTGATATTGATGTCCAGTCTATGTGAGAGATAAAAATCTCTTAAAATAACTGAAGTCAATGACTTCCTGCTTTGTAGTGTGTCGCAAAACAACATTTCAGCATCATTGCAAGATTGCCCCACAGGCCTGTAGGTAAGTGGATACGTATATTGATTTTATTTTTTCAATATCTATACACACATACAGATGCTCCAAATTACTGTCTCTTGGTGTTAATGTATATATAGATAGATAGACAGATATAGATATAGATAGATAAAGAAAGATACTATGCCTTAAAGCTTCTTACAGAGGCAAATGCTGACAATAATTGCTGTGATACTGGAGACTCCTTTAGCAAGAAGGGTTGGGGACTAGAGTGACATCTGGCAAGATTCCATCAAAGAAAATAGACAATTATCATCATTTCATTATCTTGTCCACTTTAACACTTACACTTATAACTTTCTGTTCTTAATCTTTTAAGTTAATTTATGATGGAACTACTTTTAAACAGGCACCATTATCGTCTTTCAGGTTTTACGTTTTCACTTGACATTCACTCTTCTCCTGCTTTAAAAATCACAATGCAGTTAAGCCCCTGATTTATTCTATTACCTCTCAATCTACATGAAGCAAAATGTCTATTCTACCATCATTATGCTGCAAAAAAGGCTGTGCTATTCCCTGTTTTCCTTTTTAAATGAATATTCAAAACTTTCTTTCTACTCAATTATCTTCTTTATGAAGTCTGTTTTCTCTCACCATTGTTTCACTACGATCAAAAGAAAGATCAATGTAATTTCAAGGTAACTGTGATGATAAAATCTCGTAATATTCATAAAATAAATCTATCCTTATATGTATATATATATAAAAAAAAATAATAATAAAAAAAGGCTGCTTCGAAAAAAAAAAAAAGAAAAAAAAAAAAAAAAAAAAAAAAAGAGGACACATGCAAGCTGTCTTCCTGGTCGTGGTGTGCTGCAGTATGGCACCTTGGCAACACACATCACATGGTGCGTTGCTGAGTGGGGAAGGGCCATTATGATTGCCTTACTACCAGGTAAATTTTGCATTAACCCTCAAGTGGTCTTAGAAAAGGCTAACATACAGGCACAAATAAAATAAAACTTGAAAAGCAGCACGTTTCAGTTATGATAAATGCACAACAATAATACATTTAAGTTAATAAATTTTTCTACTCTGATAACATACGAATGTGTGACTGTATTATTCCCTGGGCTATGCTGATACACCTTGGAACAATCTAATAAAGTGTTTTCCTCCTTTTCTCCTTGTATACCGAGAAAGCTTGGCCAGACAAAAGCAACAAATTAAAGAAACATTTTCAACGGTAACCTCCTCTTGATAGATAAATGTCACTGACATACATATACATGCTCCTGCATAAAATGTCAGCCTTATGAGATTAACACTTTTCACAGAATCTACACCAACATATGAAACATATATCTTTGAAAAGATATTTAGGTTGGAAGCTTTGACACCCTATACAACACTTGTATTACATGTTACATCATGCCAAAGAGTGTAAACTGCTAGATTTATTTGATGCTGGATCAATTATTACCAAGACTGATTCTTAGAAATAAATTAATAAAAAAAATCAATTTGTATGGGATAACATGCAAAACTATACACCAAATAGATTAAAAACACAGCTAAGGGCATATGGCCGGGTCATGGAAGGGACAACATAACTAAAAATAAAGAAATTTAAATGAGCAAGATTTTTAATACCATAGGGTTTATGATAACATATAGCACACTAAAATCACAAATAAAGACTGTCTGATATGTGAACTGGCTGGCCTTTAGTTCTTTATCATATTTTCATTTAGCATTTTGTAATGGCAGTTCATAGATGTGGAGTTTTATCCTGGTAAGTCCAAGGAAAATCATCAATAACATTAACTCCAGAAAGCAATTGAGGTATGTGACTAAGTATCAATCTTTCTTTTCTTTAGTTTTCTCATAAACACCATATTAATCATGTGTTACTTCAATTTTTTTAATATCTTGTTTTCACAGGACATCGTGATGTAACATTATACACTCTGTTGATGTATCTTTGAATAACTGTGTGTAAAGAAACAGTTTAGAACCAACTATACTTAGGAGTTCCAAAGGAGCATAACTGAGAAAAGGTGAATCAGTTAATTTCATCTACAGACTCACCACCATACAAGCCCTATGTACATCCATGCTTTGCCTCATTAGAGAGTTACGCCCCCCTTCTGAGACAACACTTTCCTATTACTGACGTTACTGGGAATGAGAAATACTCTAAACAAGCAGTTTATTAGTAACTGGGCCTAAGGCTACTCAGTTACTGTAAAACATCCATGTCCTCGAGACCCATTTATTATGAACTGTTTAATAATCAGATACATTCCAACGTCTACAGTTTCTTATGAATACTACCATACTAGAACTACATAAAAGGCCCTGAGTTGGTTTAAGGCTCAAACTCAGGAAGCAAACGTACACTCCAATACTTATACATGGCAAATACCTAAACATAGCATTTACACTAGAAATGTATACGTACATTGATCTGTCCCTATTAATTCATCCATGGTAGCAAAGAAATTATATTATAAACCTGAAATTTTCTATATAAAATGGCAAAACAATTCTTATATATCAGTACTAATATATTATGCACTCCAATTTTGATCCTAAACTTTTTGTTCCATGATATTTCATATTATAATGGTGTGATAAGATAGCTAACTATATACTGTGAGATATTCAAAACTATTCTTAATGAATAATACTTCTCAACCATAAGAATCTTAATAAAATAACTATTACTTCATGAATCTTTCCACCACTTTTTGATCACTTAAAAATTGTGGCTTAAAAAAATTAAATGTAAGAGTGGTACATTACTGAAGTGAAGTTTGGTATCATTAAAACATGTAACATGGAGCACCACCAGTAGATTCTATAGACTCCCTACTGATGGGAAAAAAAAAAAAAAAAAAAAAAAAATGCTTTCAGATTCTTATTTTCAGTGTTATTTTAATGATACAACCACACTTGAACACCATCAACGAGGGATATAACAAATATTACTTTAAATTGTTATTCTGGGCCACAATCCATGTGATCAAGAATTAGAAGAGCCTGAGCACAACACTGAGGTGGGGACCACTGGCCCTCTCACAGGTACTTACAGTTGGAGCACATCTCCATTGGAAGTGAAGCCTCGTTACCCTGAAATGAGACGAACAGGTTGACTTTATATTAAAGCATATTCACCACACACACCCATGCACACAAACATGCACGCACACACATTCATGCACACAAGCATGCACGCACACATGCATTCACACACACACACACACACACACACACACACACACACACACACATAAAAACACACACACACACACACACACATACATACAATGGAGACAGAGAAGAGCCACTAAATTATAGACAGGTCTCACTCACAAGTGTTGTTTGTAAATTATGTGGAAGAGTAATAAAAAGAAATGTGTCGACCATCTGGAAAAGGAAAAGATAGTAAGCGACAGCCAAAGTCGTTTTCAAAAAGGAAGATCATGTGTTACAAACTTGGTCTGTTTTTAATCAAGAATAATAGACATAGTACAGGAGAGAGAAGGATGGGCGGATTGCATATACAGGTTGAGAACCCCTTATCCGAAGTCCCTGGGACCAAGTGTTGCGGATTTTGGATTTTTTCGGATTTCGGAATATGCAGACCCTTTTGACATTTTCAATAATATCTTTACACCACGGAGCACACAACACGCGGTAATCATAATGAGTAATGTGCGAAGGTGTTACTGTTACGACTGATGACAACAAACTTTTATGACAGATCAAGTGTCAACCTATATGAGTATGTTTGCAGATGATGCCACACTCCTCAGAAGGATAAAGGAAAAAGAAGATTGTGAGAGGCTACAAAATGACTTAAATGAGATTCATGAATGGAGTAAGCAGTGGGAAATGGAATTCAACAGAGAAAGGCCATATAATGAGAATGGGAAAGAGTAAGAACAGGTCCATGGCAACATATGAGTGAGACAATAATAGATATAATAGATACAGTAAACAATGAAAGGGACCTTGGAGTGATTGCTCAAGATACACTGAACCCTGATAAACACATAAATATAATATTTGGAGACATAATTTGTGGCAAAACATTACATAGAATGGCATTTCATTATATAGATAAGGATATGATGAAAAAATCATAATGGCAATGATAAGACCAACACTGGAATATGCAGCATTGATTTGATCCCCCCACAGGAAAAAAGATATAGGGAAGAGGGAAAGGATACAGAGGATTGCGACCAAAATGGTACCAGAGTTATCGAGTCTGCCATACGAGAACAGATTAGAAGATGTGGAACTGACGATGCTTGAGAAGAGGAGACAAAGAGGAGACTTAAATAGCTTTGTATAATTTACTAGTGGATTAAAGAAATTGGAGAGAAGTGACCTGGTTGTGACAGGAGGAGGGGGCTGAAAGAACACAGGAAGAAGCTGATAAAGGGAACATGTCTGAAGGATAAAAAGAAGTACAATTTCCCATACAGTAGTGTAGTGAAAGAACACAGGAAGAAGCTGATAAAGGGAACATGTCTGAAGGATAAAAAGAAGTACAATTTCCCATACAGTAGTGTAGATGAGTAGAATGGTCTAAAGGAGGAGATTATGTAGGTGGGGAGTGTCCATCAAATGAAGGAGAGATTGGACAAATATAGACAAGAAAACAGGAATGTCCAAGCTTAGCTCAAGCCCTGTAGACAACAAATAGGTAAATACAAATATGTAAATATACAGACACACATACCGATGGATGCAAGCATGCATGCATGTGGACACACACACACACACACACACACACACACAAAACTGCATACTGCCAATAGTTATGCAGCACCCACCCATAACACAACACTGAATCCTATATTAGTTTAGTGCCAATAGATTACTCAGCAAACACACTGCAGTACTGAACCTTGCAACAAAATACTGTAATAATGAAAACTGAAAAGTATCAGTAGTCATCATAACACTAATGTGCTTAACTATAGTTGGTTTCATGTCATCTGTCACTGTCACTGTTGTGATAAATATTCAAGCTATTTTTTCGATAACACATTTGAATTTATGTACTAGTGTGCAAAAAAAAACTCACACCTTCTTATATATATCCCAAACATGCCGATTTGCATCAATAATATACAGGTGCCTCTCAATTTACGAGAGTATATTATGTTCATGGTGAGTTTGCGTATTGTAAATTTTGTGTATGTAGCCTAAGAATGGTGCAAGTCCGGATTGCAAACTCCTCCATAGCACCTCCCATGGAACTTGCCCATAAAAGTAGCCCAAAAGCACCCAAACAATGAAGGAAGCACAGGGAAACACCTGACCTGCATTTGATTAACCCGTTAGGCATGCAACATTGTGCAACACTATGTAATGGAGCTAACAAGTTTTGCCAAGATCTGGATCTGGATAATAATGCGCAGGGCACCTGTATAGGTGCATAACACGCATATTTGGATGGCGGCGTTAGCCAAACATCCCGTCAAGCGTTGCGTGGAGAGTAGAGTTATATGGGGGGGGGGGGCGCTAGTGTCTGAAAACACATGAGTCTTAATTATATGAGTGTGGCCTGTGTAACCTCTTCTGCATTTTTTAACCTTCTATGAATGTTTTGCTCAACTATGATTGCTTTTTCCAGTAAAGGGTCACCTATAAGAGGTGTTGAGAGGAATATTATGAGAAAGCTGTTGTGTAGGATGGCATTTTTGTTGACCTCAGCTGATCCACTGTCCAGTTTGGCTAACTCTCCCCCCCTCCCCACCTCTGGGGAGCTGTGTGGCTCATGGCTCTAAAGAACATAATTTAGTGGACCTTCTACCCTTTCACCAATGTTGCACAACATTACGTAGAGGAGCTGTCAAGTTGGGCCAAGATGATGGCATTAGCTAAACGCAAAAGCCCGGCCTTCTCATTGCTCAGGTTGTGCGAGTGGGGGGGCAATGTTTGTAAACAAAGGAGATGTTGTTGACTAGTTGTATGAGTGTGGCTAGTGTCACTTTTGCATGTTAGTATCTTATGAATGTTTATCTAATGAATGATTTGTTCCAACTATGATGACTTTCAAGTATTGGATTGCCTGGAAGAGGTGCTGAGGGAATGCTGTGTGGGAGACCATATTTGTTAGTCAGCTGGTCCACCGTACAGTTTGACTCACCCCCCTTCCAGCAAAGGGGTGCTTATGAGCCTACTTAGTACAGTCATGAAGTCTGGCAGCCACTCTGAGAACTATACTCCTACCATGGTACCAATAACCATCAGAGGAACTAGCTGTGGGTGGCAAGGGGTCTGGAGTGGTGTGCTGCAGGGAAGCATCCTTGGACCAACCCTGTTCCTCATCTTTGTAAATGACTTTCTTGAGGACATCAGTCCAATGGGAAACTGCTAACTGATAATGCCAAAATCTACTGGAGGATGGGAAATCCACATGACGAACAGATCCTGCTGGCTCACCTCAATAAACTCCGGGAATGGAGCTGAAAAATGCAGTCATGAACACTGGGTAAGCACTGGCCATTAGTTCGACATGAGATCCATCCTTCTGGTACAGAGCCTCAATGAGAAACACCTGTGAGTCTTGGGAACCCCTAACCCAAAGTCCTCTGCACAAGTAGCCAAAGAACAGCCACTGCTAACTAAATACTTTATGGTTTCAGTTGTTTGACTTAAGCTACAAGAACTGCCGCTGTATCTTTCTTTCTGCCTCAAAATATTGCCTCTGCTCTACAGACTACCTGATACTTACTCCAAGATAATCCCACCTAAAGACAAGGGGCCACAGACTAAAGTTCTAAAAAAAAACCACACTGCACCTAGGCCTATAATGAGTGGAACAAACTGCTGGAAGAGGTTCTCAACAGCAACATTACCTCTTGCTAAAACAACTAGGACCAGCATATTCAAACCCTTCTGGGAAGGACGCCCTGTGGTAAATATGTACTTTAGCTCGGCCATCTCAAATTATCATATAGGACTCCATAGCATGGTCAAAGGATGAAAAATATATGCTCTTTAACCTTATAAACTTAAGGAGGTGCACATGATTAGAAACTATCGCAGCCTAAGCAAACCTAAAATGACCATGCCTGCATCGCTGATATGATATGGCAGCAGTTGTGGTTCAGGGTGAAGCGGTTAGGTTTGGTTATGTTAGGTTAGTTTGTAACCATGTGTGCCTTCATATTATGGTTAAAGGGGATGTACTGTATTTTTACCCTTTAACCAAAACATGAAGGTGTGTATGGTATTTCCTGGTGGTGGAGCTCAAGTACATATTTGCCCACCCCTTCATGAGGACTAGCTCCCTTTTCTCTGTAGCTATCACGAAGTAACCAATAACCAATGTCTAATAACTGCAATTTTTTTTTTCTTAGAGCCATATAATTAACACCTGAAAGTTTACAGCTGCACCTACAACGACAGAATCTTTGCTCATCATCATCTCTTCCTTCCCAGCATCCACCATTCCAGGTGCAGTGCCTCAGAAAATAAAGAGGAGTACGAGGTGATGTCAAGATCATTGATTTCTGGGCCCACCACCACCACCGCCGCCACACTCCTTCTGTCATCTGCTGCCCTATTTACCGGGCCAGCGTGTTACCTGCTGCAACGAGAGCCTCAGCAGGCAGCCGATACATGGGGAAGGATGATCCACTTACCATACTGACAGGCTTTAAGGACGAACGCGAAAATAAATAAACAGTGTGTGGTGTCTGGAGCCAGAGTGTGCTGCTGCAAGGCGCCGCGCCGCGAAGTGCAGGCGCCTGGCTGCCGCGCGCCCTCCACGCCCGCAGGGGGCGACGGGGATCGGAATAACGTGACCTGTCACTTGATATTTGATGGAAAACTATTTCTTTATTACTGAAATGTTCTTGATCCAACTTTCTTGCCCTTGATTATGTGAAACAAATCATAACGTAAGATGTCTCCGCCCCGATACAGCGCGGCCCGAGCCGAGCCTGCGCCGTGCGGGATGCCTGGGGGGGGGAAGGGGAGGGGAACGGGGGAGGGCGGCGCAATCTCGCAAACGCAGGATATATATATATATATATATATATATATATATATATATATATATATATATATATATATATATATATATATATAAATGAATTCAGAATGACAAGATCTACTACCTACAGTAGGCTATGAAGGGTAAAAAAATGTCTGACTTGAGATTGTCTTGCACCGAAAAAATAGGTACCTATACATAATAATTATATACATTAATAATAATAATAATAATAATAATAATAATAATAATAATAATAATAATAATAATAATAATAATGATAGTAACCATAATAATAATAATAATAATAATAATAATAATAATAATAATAATAATAATAATAATAATAATAATAATAATAATAATAATAATAATGATAATAATAATAATAATAATAATAATAATAATAATAATAATAATAATAATAATAATAATAATAATAATAATAATAATAATAATAATAATAATAATAATAATAATAATAATATTGATAATTATTATTACTATAAGATATTAAAAGTATGCTTTACAGCAGGGCTACTCAACTGGTGGCCTGTGGTCCGAATCCGGACCTTCTGAGTGTTGTAGCTAAACCCCAGGCTCCAGGAGTAGAAAAAAAATTATAATTTATAACAGGAAGGTCCTAGCGATGTATTCTTGCAAGTGTATTTCCTGGACTGACCGTAGGGCTAACAGTCAGTCCAGGAAATATATTTGCAAGAATACATCGCCAGAACCTTCCTGTTATTTAATTATATTTTTCTAGTCCTGGAGCCTGGGGTCCAGCTACAATACTTATCCAGACCTCTGCATATCTTTGAACTTCTAACTGGACCTTTGCTTATAATAGTTGAGTAACCCTGCTGTACAGTATAAGTCTAAGAGCAGTAGACCGCCCTCAATTTACATTTTAGGTATCTATATACTTGTGTAAAGGCGGAAATGGGCAACATTGTATTCTCTAGGTTAAAACTGACCTCTGAGTGTAAGCTCATTTGGATGTGCTTACAATGAATTCCTTCCCTCTTCCCCCATAACCTGTAGCTCTAATCTTCGGCGAGTCTTAGATATAGTATTTATCTATCGTCGTATGAGACCCTGGAGGTTTGCTCTGGGTACTTGAAATCTGGAATCTGAATCATAACAGTTGTACCATGCAATATTTGAGTTGTGTGTGTGTGTGTGTGTGTGTGTGTGTGTGTGTGTGTGGGTGTTTCATCAGGCCCAGCCCAGATGTTGGGCGTGGCCCACTGACTCAACCTTGTGTTGGTACTTTCACTTACCGCAGTACACCGCCAAGCTGTATTCTACACACACACACACACACACACACACACACACACACACACACACACAGGCCTATCATATATGCATAAAGGAAAAAAAATAACCCCAACGATTTTCAAAGTTCTCCGCCCGTGTCTTACAATTCTTTAGAAAGCTTTTGTTTACGATCGCGTTCAAGTAATAGTGGGTCTCAAATACAAGGATTCTTAAGTAACCGTCTAGACTCATTGATCGCTTTCATGAGATATCCTGTTCACGTTCCTCCCATCGCCTTTAAAAAACGGGGCTTCCGCAATGACACCCAGTCTATGAATACGCATCTCTCCTTATCGCTTGGGGTATGCGCTTACGTAAAACCTGCGCCAAGATGAAGGACCGTAACTCTATGTAGCTAAATCAAACCCTCGGAAATCAGGGGGACGGCAAGCAAAACCACCGGGAGTCTCTCAATGCATGGGCGTGATTAAAGAAGAATTTTAGAAGAAAAAAATTAAGGGGGAGGAAAACACAAGAAGCGATTTTCCTGCTGATAATGACGAGAGGGAAAGAAGATATAAAAAGGAAAACGTTGAGGTAAAACCTTTCAAGAAGTAAGAGATAAAGCTGGCAATAACGCCCACTACTACTACTACTACTACTACTACGACTACTGCTGCTGCTGCTACTTCTGGTACTGCTGCTGCTGCTGCTGCTGCTGCTGCTACTGTTGCTGCTATTACTTCTACAACCTACTATTAATTGCTGGTACTACCATTACTACAAATCATACTACTCCTGCCCCTATTCCTCTTACTACTACTACTACTACTACTACTACTACTACTACTACTACTACTACTACTACTATTACTACTACTACTATCTAGATTAGTGAAGAAAAACACCAGGATAGCAAAAAGGAATTATGAGATCAAAGTAGCAAATGAGGCGAAAAGCAATCCTAAAGGCTTCTTTCAGATGTATAGAACAAAAACAAGGGAGAAAATTGGACCGCTGAAAACAAACACAGGGGAGCTAGTGGAAAATTACGAAAATATGAGCACATTGCTGAACGACTACTTCCTTTCAGTATTCACACAAGAGGATCGAACGACTATTCCGGAAAGGGTTCAGGTGTACGAGGGCGGGGATGACGATAAATTGAGGGATATAATCATTACCAGGCAAGTTGTTCAGGATGAGATAGATGAGCTGAAGAAGAATAAGTCGCCAGGTCCTGACGGGATATTTCCGAGGGTATTAAAGGAATTAAGTGATGTAATCAGTGACTCATTAACCGACATCTTTAAGATGTCGGTAAATACTGGTTATGTGCCCAGCCTATGGAAAGGAGCTAATGTGACGCCGATTTTCAAAAAGGGGGACAGGTCAGCTGCTTCAAACTATCGCCCAATTAGCTTAACATCGGTTATAGGCAAGATGCTGGAGTCCATAATAGCCAGGAACATTCGGGAGCATCTAGAGAAATATAGCTTAATTCACGACTCGCAGCATGGGTTCACTAAAGGTAGGTCAAGCCTCACCTATCTCTTGTCCTTCTACAATAAAGTATTTGAGGCGGTAGACAGAGACGAAAATTATGATGTAATCTATCTTGATTTTAGTAAAGCGTTTGACAAAGTTCCTCACCAACGACTGTTGCTTCAATTACAGGCTCACGGAGTAGAGGGTAAAGTTTTGAACAAGATCAAGGCGTGGCTTAGCAATAGGAAGCAAAGAGTGCAAATCAATGGTAAAAGATCTGACTGGGGATGTGTTACGAGTGGGGTCCCACAAGGTTCGGTATTAGGTCCACTTTTGTTTATTATTTATATCAATGACTTAGATACAGGAATTAGTAGTGATGTCAGTAAGTTTGCAGATGATACCAAGATCGGTAGAGTAATTGAGTCGGATCAGGACGCTAGTATTCTCTGGGATGAACTAAACAGATTGTATGACTGGGCGGATAAATGGCAGATGGAGTTCAATGAAGGGAAGTGCAGTATTCTGAGTGTAGGTAGGAACAACACCTCTCATTACTATTGCTTAAATGACACTCTCATAAGCAGGTCTGGATGCGAGAGAGATTTAGGGGTCTTAGTGAGCTCTGATCTCCGTCCAAGGGCACAATGCATTCAAGCTAGAAATCGAGCAAATAGGGCACTGGGATTTATTTCAAGGAGCTTAAGCAACAGAAGCGCCGAAGTCTTCCTCAAACTATATTTAGCATTAGTTAGACCTCATCTTGACTATGCGGTTCAGTTCTGGTCACCTTACTATAGAATGGATATCAAAATGTTAGAATCGGTGCAGAGGAGGATGACTAAGATGATTCAGGGGTTGAGAAACTTGCCATACGAGGAAAGACTCAAACAGTTAAACTTGCATTCTCTAGAAAGGGCGAAGGGTGCGTGGAGACATGATCGAGGTTCATAAATGGATGAAGGGCTTTAATAAGGGGGATATTCATAAGGTTTTGTTGGTAAGAGAACCGGGTAGGACACGAAGTAATGGGTTTAAACTGGATAAATTCAGATTCAACAGGGACATAGGCAAAAATTGGTTTACTAACAGGGTGGTGGATGAGTGGAATAGGCTTAGCAGTCATGTGGTGAGTGCCAATACAACTGTCACATTAAAAAATAGATTAGATAAATTCATGGACAGCGATGTTAGGTGGGGTTAGATACACGGGAGCTTAGGTTCAAATGAGCTGCCTTGTACAGGCCTACCGGCCTCTTGCAGACTCCTATGTTCTTATGTTCTTATGTTCTTATGTACTACTACTATACAGGGCCGTACCCAGAGCTATAAAAGGGGGGAGAGGTCTTTTTCCACAAATGTGGACCTTTGTAACCACTTGAAGATGAGCGAGTGACGAGCGAAGTGAGCCAAATCAGCTGGGGGCTTTGGAGTTTTTGGAAAATTGACATTTCTGGGTGCATTTTCCTACTGTAAAAATTAAAAACTGGGACGAAAAGTCCCATTTTTTCGTTTTGACTCTTTCAGAAAAAAGTGGACCTTTTAGAGGATGGGGGGTACTACTACTACTACTAGTAGTAGTACTACTACTACTGTTACAACTGGTAGCAATAATACTATAACAAATAATAAGAATAATAAGAATAAATGAATAAATAGATAAATAGTAAAATGATTGTAACTTATTATCATCATTTCCATTACTATAATTTTGATAATTATTATTGAATGAGGTGAGTGGGCATATCCTGAGCAGAACACTCAACAGATGGACAGCCAAAGTAACAGTGTAGCAACTCAAATCCTATAAAGCCTCTCTCTTCTCTACTAGAAGTCAGAGCAGACTAAGAACCAAGTGGGAACCAAGTGAGATAAATTTGAATATTTTTTGGCTTGAGCAAAATGAACTGCACTAAATCTGACTGAGAGAGGTGGAAAACGTTAGGATACGCTGATGATGATAGTGAAGACTGAGTGAGGGAGTGGCAGAGGATATTTTTTTTTAGTGTGCGCGTATGACTATGGCAGCATGTGAACAAAATCCATTAAGTTATGTGTGTATACATACCTTCTTAGGGCGTGTCATTTTGGGCGCTGAACGCTCTGTAATAAAAAAAAACGAGAGGAAAATCAGATATATGTAGAGTAAATGATTATATTATGACTAGGGGTCCAAACATTCAGAGACCCCCCCTCCCCCCAAATACACACACTCACCGCTCCGGTAGCTCAGTGGTAAAGCTCTGCGCTGCCAGGCTTCATGGTCTGGCAGGCGGAGGTTCGAGCCCCGCTCAGGCTAGGATTTTTCCACTGACAGAGGAGCGGTTACTGTCCCCACTTGAGCAAAGGGGATGGAGTGTGGGGTGTGTAAAGGTCCCGGCAATATCCAGGGAGCGACTAATGAGCATTGTTCTAATCGGGAGGGTACTTGCAGGCGATGACGAACCTAGCCCGTGATCAGGCCGTTGGTGAATTACATACACACACACACACACACACACACACACACATAAAAAAAAAAAAAAAAAAAAAAAAACCGCACATGCATTTCATATTTTTCATCCCAATTATATATATATATAAAAAAAAAAATCAGCGTGAGGAGAAAGAGGGGAAGGAAGAGGAGAAAGAGGAAGAGGGAAACGATAAATAATGATACTACTACTACTACTACTTGTAATAATAATAATAATAATAATAATAATAATAATAATAATAATAATAATAATAATAATAATAATAATAATAATAATAATAATAATAATAATAAAAATATCAATAATAATAATAATAATAATAATAATAATAATAATAATAATAATAATAATAATAATAATAATAATAATAATAATAATAATAATAATAATAATAATAATAATAATAATAATAATAATAATAATAATAATAATAATAATAATAATAATAATAATAATAATAATAATAATAATAATAATAATCATCATCATCATAATAGTAATAATAACAATAATAATAATAATAATAATAATAATAATAATAATAATAATAATAATAATAATAATAATAATAATAATAATAATAATAATAATAATAATAATAATAATGATAATAATAATAACTAGACGTATAGCACTCGGAGAGTGCACACCTCCGCCGAAGATCGTCCTGAAAATTGGTATGGGCATCAACTGTGATCCTATGCATCATATGGAAGCATTTGTTTCGAAATTTTATGAAATTCTATTTTTTTGGGAAACTTTGATCTTGGGAGAACTTTTCGAGGTCAAGGTCAAAGTTCAAGGTCATGGCCATGCAAGGTGCATCATATAAAAACATCTGTTTCGAAATTTGATGAAATTCTATTTTTTTGGAAACTTTGACCTTGGGCGAACTTTTTAGGTCAAGGTCAAAGGTCAAGGTCAAGACCGTGCAAGGTGCGTCTTTCCATGAGCTAAAATATGAGCCAAGTCTGAAGTCTCTACGATGAAGAGAACCGAAGTTATGGCCAATCTAACGTTTTGTGCGACCTTGACCTTGACCTTTGACCTTTGACATAAAAAAATAATGGGTTCTATTCTGGATGGACACGAAGCTTACCTGAAAAATTGGTTGAGAGAAACAAACAAACAAACAAACAAATAAACATACTAACCGGACCGAAAATATAACCTCCTCCAACTTCATTGGCGGAGGTAATAATAATAATAATAATAATAATAATAATAATAATAATAATAATAATAATAATAATAATAATAATAATAATAATAATAATAAAATAATAATAATTATAATACGAGGAAGAAGAAGAAGAAGAAGAAGAAGAAGAAATAAGAAAAGAAGACAACGACGAAGAAGAAATCGCAATGTCACATGATAACAATGTATATACGTAGCTACACAATTAGCCTGCACTCTCTTTTCAAAACACTGGTGACTGGGCTTGCTCTGCGAACGCTCCTCTTGTGGGTTACAAGTGTCATTCAGGTGTAGGCCTACACTGCAACACTCATGTGGGTGTGAAGATACGGAAATAATGCACATAAGGGACTTGCAAGCAGGAAATGACGCGTGTGTGTGTGTGTGTGTGTGTGAGAGAGAGAGAGAGAGAGAGAGAGAGAGAGAGAGAGAGAGAGAGTTTGTGCGCGCTCTTAATTAAAAGACCAACCGTGTCATCAGGTAGAACATCTAAGATTGAGTTTTTTTCCCATCGTTGTGTCTGGTGAGGGGATGCGCGGTGGGCGGCAGGCAGTGATCCATGAGACAGGTGGTGAGGCAAAATTAGCCTAAGCTGGCAAGAGTCTGTTGATGAAACACACACACGGGGACATGACCTCCGTCTCCACCTCTGATGTATAGTCTTTTTCGAGGCTACGTTCATTCATCGCCCGCATCGCTATATACTCCTTTCTAGTAAATTAAAGACTTAATATGGTGGTGACTCACGCGCTGAAGAGTGAAGACTATACAGCCGGAGTACTGGAGAACGCAAGGATGATGAACGACGAAAAAGATAGCAGAAAGTCTTATTAATGAAACGAGGGTGTAGCGGGAAGGGAAAGAGAGTGGGAAGGGGCATATGGGTGAGTGAAGAATGAATGAAGAAGGAAGGAACGATGGTGAACGAAAAAAACAAACAAACGGGTAAAAGGAGGATGCAAGGAGGGAAAGTCACCTTCGCCTTCTGTTTAGTGATGTTACTGACACGGGGAAGAAGAAGAAGAAGAAGAAGAAGAAGAAGAAGATAGAAAGAAGAAAACTTGAGTCGGAGGAGATTGCAAACGCCTAAGGTCACAGGGGATGATGGCTTTGTCGGATTCTCGCGCTGTTTCGAAAAAGATAAAAAAATAAACAGGAGACAGTAATTTATGAGGAGAAAGATGTTCACCCCTCCGCCCCAACGTGCATTAGATGATTAGACAACCTTCCCGCACCCCCCCAAGACCCCCCCCCAAAAAAAAAGGTGAGCAACGGAATAAAATAAACGTAAAACCACGCCCCGCCATGCAACCACGTAAATAAATAAATAAGGAAATACTATGATATTAAATTAATAAATAAAAATCAAATGAATTATAAACAAATAACTAAACATAAACGTAATAGGATAGAGAAGTCTCCCTGAGAATGTCTTAACACGACGAGGATGAGTGAGAGGCAGAGCGGGGAGAGGCTGAGGGAGAGGCTGAGGGCGGTAGATGTGGCAGGTGACGGGTGACAGGCTGACGGACAGAGACGAGAGGGTAGGGGCAAGGGGACATAAAGGTGCGGAGTGGTGGTATGCGAGCCAAAATATCAATGAGAGCTGCTACACTTCTTTACCTTTGTCGACACTCGTGGCATATGGACTTAGGATTGAAGAAGGGAAGAAAGTAATATATGCAACTTTGCATGAGTATGGAGATCTATACTCGTATAGCCTATATATATATATATATATATATATATATATATATATATATATATATATATATATATATATATATATATATATATATATATATATATATGTATAGTAAATGCGTGTGTCTGTGCATATTTGCGATGGAAATTCAATAGTGAATATTAACTGCTGTCACTTCGTTACATTGGTGAAGGTGAAATAATGTTTTGCTTCCTGACTGTGGAATTCTGACACCATGACATAATTTAATTAAATATATATATATATATATATATATATATATATATATATATATATATATATATATATATATATATATATATATATATATATATATCACTTCACATGGAATTCAGTGTAACAAAGCTGATACTAAAAAGGGCACGTTATGCCATCAAGTAGTAGTAGTAGTAGTAGTAGTAGTAGAAGTAGTAGTACAAGTAGTAAAGATAAAGGTAAAGTTGGGGGCATACGCTACAGGTGCGCGTTGCTTCAGTTTTCATCTCCACCACATTGGCGAGTGATAACTCACTACGCCGGGACACAGGGCGGCCAGTGTGACATTCGGGTTACTACAGTTTACCTTCCCAGGTAATGTATTTCAGCAGTTGCAGTATAGTGCGTAAGAGTTTTCAATACATAATTTTAGCTATAATGACCTTGAAAAATAAAGAAAAAAGTGTGAAATACACAAAAACATGTGTATTCGGCTTCCCTGTGCGTAAATATCTTCGTTTTACGTAAGACGCGGGCGAGCAGCGAGGGTAGGTGAGGTAGATGTAGACAGCACGCTCTAAGTCAGTCTCCGCGCAGCGAGATGGGGGCTGGCTGCATGGGGGGCTAATTTTCAGGGACTTTGAGCCGGTGGTGGTAAATATAGCAAGCACCCGACGCTCGGATGGCATGCTCACCTCCGACGGGCGCGTGCTACCACCACCTGCCACGGACCCCCTACACTGCGGGGAACACGGCGGCCTTGCGATGGAGGGAGGCTAGACGAACCAAAGACTCTGGCATTATGATATATGGTGTAGAAATGAGCTTTTTATGCTGGATTGTTCTCTCTCTCTCTCTCTCTCTCTCTCTCTCTCTCTCTCTCTCTCTCTCTCTCTCTCTCTCTCTCTCTCTCTACCTACCTACATGAGTCCATAAGAATTCAATATGTATGGGGCAAATGCTTACCTCCAGGATGTCATGGCCCATAACAGGTCCTTGAATGCTCAGTCTGATTATATATGTAAATCTATGTCAATCAAAAGGATAAGCAGTATACGTAGCTACACTAGGAAACATTGCTCAATCATGCACCAACTGAGTTTATACAGAATGTTGAGCTAAACTTGAGACTCAGCCCATTCATGAACTGTACTGCATGGGTTTATGTGTAATGTGACGTCAGACTAATGCATGGGATGATCAACATTCCCTTGCTGTAATGCCTCACAGTCTGCAAGAAACGAACGAGATATAGATTCACGTTTCCCACCTCCCTCAACAAGACAAGTGTTTACCGAGAGGCGAGGGTGGTGTTGGCAAGGGAGGAATGTTACTTATTTTATGGTGCATGGGCTTCGTGCTATTCCCAGAGCTTATATTTATATCTGTATCTATTTCTCTCTCTCTCTCTCTCTCTCCACACACACACACGCACACACACACACACACACACACACACACACAATATGAACAAACGTTCACATTTCGCATAGTACCTCGAGACTCATGACCTACATATATGCCCCTCCTTACTTTTGGCTTTCCCCTTCCTCAAAGGCCCCGACACACACACACACACACACACACACACACACACACACACACACACACACACACACACACACACACACACATATACACACACACATGCATGTGTGTGTGTGTGTGTGTGTGTGTGTGTGTATATATATATATACACACCCCTCACACACACATATGTGAGTTGATAATTTTTCTTATGACAAGTCATAATCGATCTACACATTGCTCAGTGGGTTAATGTGCCGCGGAGACCCTCTTCCCTCCCTTCGCGTCCCGCCCTTCAAAGCTGTGCTAGCTGCCAAGTATTCTCCATTTAAACCATTGGCAGCCGTGTTGTTATTGGCTGATACACGAGGCCTTTGCCTGCAGCTTAAATGATATGCTCCTTCTTTTATTCTGCTGGAATATCAAACCACTCTTTATCAGTAAGAGTCGTTAGTATCTTATTTTTAGCCAGAAATGTCTTTCACTGTCTCGCAACATCCTCAGCTCAAGTTTCCTGCAAAACAAATTATTTTGACTGAGCACTCTTGTACATTATTTCTTCTTGTGCATCGTCCTGACTGCGTTTTTTTTTTTTTTTCTAAAAGAGACGACGGCTTGTGTCACTGACAGGAGCAAATAATAAATTTTGATGTCTGACTGCTGCGACGCTGAACCACTGTTGCAACAACGGTGACAAACCTAAGCCTTCATCGTATATATCTGCACATTATGGATTTTAGCTCTTCCGTTATAAGATAATGAAACTAAACCATTGAAACACTAGCTTATATTGCTAATATTATTTATGCAACAGAATGATGGATGGAGATTTAAAATATATGAAAATCACCTAGTTGCTCGCTCCCTCACGCCAGTAATAGCCTTGGCATTAAAAATAACAAGTTAATCTAATAATTTCTCCATAACTGTCCTCCTCCCCGTGAATATCCCTTTGGTGGATGCAGTGCTTCTTAAGCCCCGCCAGATGAAAGTCACCGGGTCTCATCATGAAGCAGTTTTCTCCGCTACCGTCTTTCTTGGGACGAGACAGTTTTATGAGGTGACTCAGGCTTGGGGAGTACTGCGCAACGACAACGGTGATTGCTGCTTAAATTCCGTGAAATAAAGAGTTCTACTGGAATATTTCTGCAACACTCGTATCTTTGGGTTCGTTTCGTTTTTAGGATTAACCACTCAGTTGGATTTTCTTCTCTTCTAATTGAATCCACGTTCTCAGCATTATACATTCATCATTGGGCCATTAAGTTTTGTCTACGGCCAGAGTTTCGGAGTGCAAAGGTCTATGCATGGCCAGCACAATGTGGGCATCGTCATATCACAAGTTGTGAAAAGCAGCAACAGTATCTGTGTACAATGAATTTGTTATGTGACTTTCTTGCTCGTACACTGCACTTACAAACTACCTTCCTGCCTTTCTTTTACAGAGTTAAAATGGACCGATGGAGGGAAAATAAGAGACGAACAAAGACGTCAATAACAATGCGATCCAGTTAACGTTTATTACCCGTTCCCAATATATATATATATATATATATATATATATATATATATATATATATATATATATATATATATATATATATATATATATATATGTATATATATAAGATACGTTTATTAACTGTTCAATATAAATATAAGATTATAAGCAGTAACTCAGGTCAAATACAAGACATCACGAAACTGTTAAATGTTGAGTCGCAACTGCCATGGTGATGGAGGGTTGCTCGGGTCTGTTGGGAACTCGCTGGGGCTCACACTGTATATAAATAATGAGTGTTCATTGAACCTTCAACGCATGTACACCACGTGTAACATGCGAACCAGCTGCTGATACAGGACAGTATTGGGTGATCGCAATATTTCTTTCAAAATGCGTGGCTAAGAAAGTATAATGGAAACATGTTTGGGGCATGCAACTCGAAACTTGTTCCGCGTTAGAAACGCCGATGCATGGTTCCTAACACCGCATCGCATCTTCGTGGAGACACCAACAGGAAACGTTTAGCCATCATTTCCTGGGGCAAATTCGTCACACTAATGCTCCCACTGAAAGCGACCGCCGGATCCACTTCGCCGCCCGTAGTAGTCTGGACGTTGTGGGTATCCGGGCACGACCCACCTTGGGGATTCCGTCGAGGCGAAGACTCAAGGGCGGGACGCGACACGCACCTTCTGTAGGGCACGAGAGCCAACTGGCGCTGCCATCATCACCCTACCTCAACCCTTCCCGGTGTCGTCAATCATACCCTGCCCTCCTCTCCTCTCCCATCCCTTCATCTCCACTCCCAGGCCGTATTCCTTCACGCCCAGCCTACCTCCTACATCAAGCTGCCTGCACCTAGCTAAACACACCCCTGATCCAATACTTTCACCCTATATCATCAGGGAGATGAAAAGCAATATCACCAGTAATAAACTTTCCATCACTCATTGGGATAAGATATATATATATATATATATATATATATATATATATATATATATATATATATATATATATATATATATATATATATATATATATATATATATATATATATATATATATATATATATATATATATATATATATATATATATATATATATATATATATATATATATATATATATATATATATATGGCTGTAACATAAGTTTTATGGTGATGCTAATTATTATACGATGAATGATGGTGATAACGGGGATGATGCCAATAATGGCAATGGTGACGACGGGTAGGGTGGTGGTGGAGGTGGAGGAGGAATTGAAGTAAGGGACATAAAATCAGGCAATGAAGGATATGGGGTGATGGTTGTGATGGCTGTGCTCGTGCTGGTTGTAGTGCCGGTAATGAGTCAACATATGCAAAGATTAAATTCCAGACGGTCATTACTCGTTAAAAAAAACGCATTAATTTCTCCACGTCTCCTTAGGGCCCTCCACCCGCCAGTGTGCAGCGTGACCGTCATTGCTCCGACTGTTTTGAGGGCGGCACAAGGTGAGGCGGGGGGGAGCAGGGGGTGGCATTAGGGGAGGAGACGGGGCGTGGTGCGGGTATACCTGCCAGGTAAGGCTGCCAGGACCTCAAGATGAAGTGAATGGCACGATAAGCTGTGGGTGATGTGACGGGTATATGTGGGTGCTTGGTCTGGGAAGGAGGGGGTGACGAATTGGCTCTGATGAATGAGGTGTGTGAGGTGTGGGTGGTGTGGTAGGGGTATTGTGGATGGAGATGGTTGTGGTGATGAGGTGGCTGGTGTGAGGAATGTGTGGTGTGGGTGTTGGAGATCGAGATGGGGATGGGTTAATGTAGTGGTGGGGTGACGGTGAAGTACCCACTGCGGTGTGTGCATGGTGTGAGGGGGTGACAAGGTTAAAATAGCAAATCCGACTATACATGATTTAGTTTCTTGTCAGCTGTATAGAACAAAAGCGAGAATATGGCCGCTTAGAACAGCAGACGAGTAACTACTAAGAACAACAACAAAAAAACATACCCTATCATAGTATTAAACTCGTTAGAATACCTCAATGGCTAGTTTGGGGTCCATCTATTAATGATCTTAACCCAGTAGCAGCAACGGACCAAATTTGTGGCTTTACCGTGTACCAGCGACGGGCCACATTTTTGCCATGATATAAACTCCCCAAAATAGATGATGCATAAACTGATCACAAATGCATTGATATATATTATGAAATGGTTTGCGTGAGTAATGATTTTTTCTCATTTTTCTCGCTTAGAGGGGCCTTTAAGAAACATGATCCCTGCAGCTACCAGGTTAATTCGGGTATAATAACCAATGGCATCAGTAAATTTGGCAATGAAACAACAACACAAAAAGATGATTCATAACACTTCTTTCTCACATACGCCCGAGAGCTCTTCCGTTCGCATATTCTAGTCTAGACGAACAACGGACATTATTTTTCTCTATGCTGACATGATGAAATAACAGTGATAATCGGGATACTCCTCCTCGCATACCCTTGCTCAGAATTCTAATCAAGTACAATCACTATTCACTCGATGACTCGAAGATCCGTTTCTGAGCTCCAAGAATTTACTTTATTCATGAGACAGATAATGAAAATAAGGAAAAAAAGATATTAGTTGCTTGTGGTAAAAAGACTAGACAAAAAAAAGGACTTGTCTATCATTAGTCAATAGAAAGATAAATAGATAGATAGATAGAAAGATAGATAGCTAGATTGATAGCTAGATAGATAGATTGATTAATAGATAAATAGATAGCTAGATTGATAGATAGACAGATAGATAGATATACCGAGAGAGAGAGAGAGAGAGAGAGAGAGAGAGAGAGAGAGAGAGAGAGAGAGAGAGAGAGAGAGAGAGAGTGTGTGTGTGTGTGTGTGTGTGTGTGTGTGTGTGTGTGTGTGCAGGACAGATCCGTGTTTTCAGGACGCTGGTGTATTCTCGAGCTGTGACACACGGATACCAAGTGCACCTGCCCGAGACGAAATAATGCACCCACAGCAAAAACGTTCCTCCACATGAATACTAATATGTTGTTGATTGTATGAGCCTTTCAAGAGGGGAGTATCGGGACACCCTTGAAACTAAATCTTATCCACTTTTTACATCTGCGTTCTTTATGGAAGTATGTTCTGGGTATTATACAAAAAAATAAATATATTACATTTTCGTGTGTTAGCCTATTCCTTAACCCCTTGGCCAGACTCCTTTACCAAACAAAATGACCGTATGATGGCTTTTCAGGCCCGTAGCGAGCGAAGCGAGCATGATCAGGGGGGGGGGGGTTAATTTTTTGAAAATAAGCACATTTAAGGTCATTATAAAGCCGATATAGAAAACTTTAGGGGGGCTATATCCCCCCTAGCCCCCCAGAAATTACGGCCTTGCTTTTCGATTAGTGTTGCGCTACGAGAGTCTAATGGTAAGCGGCACAACAAAAAGAGAACGTCACATGACAGGAGAATATTATTCCAGCATTTGGTGAAGAGAAAAGGTAACATGCTGTAAAGTTAGGTAAACTGAGCGGAACCAATGGCCTGCCCGTGTGCGGATCAAACACCGTTCCCTTCACGCTGGCGACTATCACCTCATGCCACGAAAGGAATAAATTGCATAAGAGCAGGCCACCGTTGGGCCGCTGACGGTAATGGCATGCAGCATATAATAATGGAGAGGTAGAGGTCATGGATTAATCTAAAATCTTTAAAACAGCATTCAGTAGTGAGGAGAATGGCAGGCAAGGGCACAGTGTCAGTAACACATCCTATAGGACCCACCATGCAGTGGTGGAGGGGCAAATGGCACGGGCTCAATCTACCATCCTTTGGGACACAAGATGAAATGATGATGGAGGGGCCAGGGGCGTGGGGCTAATACGGAGCTAAGAACCAAAAAAAACTCATTCTTGAAGACGCGGCATCAATTGGTGGAAGGGTTGGAAAGCATGGGGTCTGCCAATCTCTGTGAACCGTACTTTGGGATTCAACACGCCATGGTGGAGGGTGTGTGGGTGTGTGGGGGTCATGGTTCAGTCAGTCATCCTGTGGCACGCAGCATGCAGTGGTGGATGGGCAGAGGGAAACGCTTGGCCCCATCCAATTAAACATAACATGCAGAATAATGGCGGGTGAAGGGCATGGGCTCCGTTAACAACACACTGGGGCGAAGCAATGATAGTGGAAGAGCAGGGGAAAGCATGGGTTTAGTCACCCATTCTTAAGACAAATAATATTGGAATGGGGGAATTGCATGGGCTCAGTCAATAGTCGTTTGAGACACGATATGTGATGGTGGAAAGGGAGAGGCCAAGGGCTCGGACAAGCACCCTTGGAGACGAAGCAATAAAGTGAAGGGGCCCATGCAGTCAGCCATCATCTAGGTCTCAATTAACTATCATTGACGGTCAGCAGCGATGAAAGCAGCAGAAAACTTGTGCAGTCACGCGTCATGCAATGGTGAAATCACGAAAGGAACGGGATCAGTCAAAATACATTTATCCTCAAAGTATACCGATTTCGTGCGACCACCTCACCCCCATCAAATATAAACCAGCAGGTACAACACCTCTTCGTTATATACCTTTCTCCCGTTACGCTTGGAGACGTATGCATGATGCTCTAACCCCGAAACATATCCCCGATAAACTTTATGCTTTTCTGCTCAATAGTGTTTTAGTTCAGTTGCGGCGAGAGTATGAAGCGTATCATTGATCAATATCGAAACTGAGCAAGGCAATGTTTCCTGGACATGTTATTTTGGGATAATATTGTAAGTTCCTGCTGCAAGATTCTGGGCTTGCTTGGCACATGTTTCTGAGGTGGTAGCCGTCGTGACATGACCCTGCATGCGATCCACGCCCCGGCCATGTGGGCTCTTACAAAATCGACTCTGTTCCTCCGTCCGTCCACATGTTTGACTTTTCCTTTTTTACATTAGAGTAAACAGCTCAACGGAAAAAATGCAAGCTCAGCACTGCTATTATAAAAGCAAATACAAAAGTCTCTCTCTCTCTCTCTCTCTCTCTCTCTCTCTCTCTCTCTCTCTCTCTCTCTTTTCTTTCTTTATTTCTGCATTTACATAGTGCAATTTAATACAAATAGGTCGATGAGCGGGCAACGGCCTGCCGCTGGGGCCTCTCTCTCTCTCTCTCTCTCTCTCTCTCTCTCTCTCTCTCTCTCTCTCTCTCTCTCTGTGTGTGTGTGTGTGTGTGTGTGTGTGTGTGTGTTGATACCCGTGCACATACTTAGTGTTTCCAGAACACAAATTTTCTTACCATCCACACACACACACACACACACACACACAATATATATATATATATATATATATATATATATATATATATATATATATATATATATATATATATATATATGCACACACACACACACACACACACACACACAGAGAGAGAGAGAGAGAGAGAGAGAGAGAGAGAGAGAGAGAGAGAGAGAGAGAGAGAGAGACGGACAAGGAATCGATTAATGTTGCAAGAGTTCACATGGGTGAGGCGTGGATCCCACTGGCAGGCGCTTGTCACGAGGGTAACCACCACGGAAGCGTGTAAAGGGCAGCGCCAGTGCTAGATAGGTATAAGACGGCCTTCCAGACAGTCACTATTCCGATAACGTGGGGAATGGTGGTATAGGTCCACCTCAGCTACTTACAGGAGTTCAGCAAACACCGTAATAAAATAAATCGCTGCTAGATGATAATTTTGATATAAGCTTTTTATGGAAGTGATAAGAAAAATGATGTCCCATGTATGGAGGCAAGAGTTCATGTAAATAGCAATCAGATCAAATGTGTATGTGTGTGTGTGTGTGTGTGTGTGAGAGAGAGAGAGAGAGAGAGAGAGAGAGAGAGAGAGAGAGAGAGAGAGAGAGAGAGAGAATACTGCAGCAGCTGAGGATTTGAGAGTAAACGCGGAGGATGACAGAAACCATAGGTGGTTTTTAAGAAGCCAAACAAGTGCGCCCTTGGCTGGCTCAGGTGGAGCTGGTCGTGGTAGTGTTCACTGTTGCATCATGACAAGAAATTACTATGTGCTGCATGGCCATTAAAAAAATAGGTATCATTATTACCACACCCCGTGTGTATGTGTGTGAGTATTTCACCACGGCCTGATCACGCAAGTACCTCCCGATTAGAACAAGGCTAATTAGTCGATCTCTGGGTACTGCCAAGACCTTACACACCACACACCCCATCCCCCTTGCTCAAGGGTCGACAGTAACCACTCCTAGTCAGCGGAAAAAACCCGGCCTGAGCGGGGCTCTAACCTCTACCTGCCACATCGGGTAGCCTGGCAGCGCAGCGCTTTAACGAACTGAGCTATCGGAGCGGTGTGTGTGTGTGTGTGTGTGTGTGTGTGTGTGTGTGTGTGTTGGGTTTTAGTATTGCAAGACGGAGGAGGAGGAGGAAGAGGAGGAGGAGGACAATGTTGTCGATGACGACAACGGTGACGACTATAAGAATGAGGACGACATCAACTAGAAGGAATATGAGAAGGAGGGGAGGAGGAGGAGGAGGAAGTCTTTGTTAAAAATCAAGAAGGCAGTGATTAGGATACGAAGCAGATGCAAATTTTAATCAACGAATATATCAAACACGTGACTGCAAGGATATGAAAAAAAGTCCGCTGAGGAAGAAGACGCACGACGCAAGGCAGTACGTTTTTGTTGCCCTTGAACCGCTTCCATGACTAAAAAATGCAATAACGACTGGCTGCTTCACTCACCTTACCTTCTCTGCCCCGCCAATCAGTTGTCGCTATGCCTTCAATACGGTAAGTCGCGCCGCTACTGGCTTCTTGCACCGTGCATGACAGCGACAAGCAGAGGAAACCTTCGCACTGCCATGTTTCACCTCGAGCATCCTCACTTTTCTGCGACACACTCATTCAGCAAACTGTAACAGTATTAACGTTGTTAGATACGAACCATAACAGACATCATCCAAATATAATAGAATCAAATACGTAAATAGGTTTGGTGGCACGTTTGTGTGTGTGTGTATGTGTGTGTGTGTGTGTGTGTGTGCTATACTGACTTTGGTGTCTTTTCTTTCTGTAGTTTTCTTTTGTAAGCCTCAACTTCATGAACAAGAGTACGAAGATAAGTTGCATGTCTCCCCTTCACCTCGCCCTCGACCCGTGATGCTTCCTGCCGATATGAAAATAGTGCTAATCGTGTATATCTTTGAAAAAAATCAATACTCCTGCTGAATTTCTCTCGCAGTGTCATTTTTTTTGTGCAGCCATTCAAATGTTCGTGAGCATGACCCGCTGGAGTGTGAAATTTATCCTCGTCTCTAACAAACAAGTCACTGACCGGAACGAATTTAATGAAGTTCATCTCATCTGTTCGCGTCTTGAATACAGTTTGCTCTTTTTTGTCTATGTGTTATCAATTAAGTAAAATAACCTACTGCATCAGTATTTCCAAATATATTCACAAGTAGACAGCGTTCACTATAAAGAGTTGCCAACCTTTCCATGTAGCTACGTTCATTTAATTCACATAAAATGGTAAATTTTTGTAGCTTTACGTCAATTAGGTTCCAAATTAGCGATCTCCTAAACATGGCGGAAATATAAAAACTGCATATTACGTTTCGTTCGATGCCAGCTTGGAAACGTTCATTCTCATCCTTCGTTTTTCCTACTGAAAAAGGTTCGATCGAAATTTGAGACGCCAAGTAGTGTCTCCGAGACATTATGAGGTTAAACTGTCTTACAACTCACATTCTTACTCATGCACCTGCTGTGAAATACCACACACACACACACACACACACACACACACACGTTTTTCCCCCTTCCTTTTGTGATTAGTTCTAACATTAGCTGCACGTGATGATGAATCACCTAACACATCAGGCACTCCTGTAATCACTGTGTGAGGGCTGAAATTTATCCTTCACCATCCTCGTGAGCACTTTTCATTATTTCTACTTCGTTTCTTTAGAATTATTTGCCAAGTTGCGATCCACATGCAGTTTCAACAGCGGCAATATACATACAACAAATTATTGACGAAGGGGAAGGCACTGGAGAGATGACTAAGTACGTGTGTGAAAAATTTATGCTCTTCCCGGGAGGCCTGACAAGGAAGGTTACATGCCAAGCTCGGGACGTTTTCGATTCTCGCATTACCGGCCACACCATGACTTGTTTCACGGGCACAGGAGGCGAGGAAGATGTCATTCACTCAATAAGCGACTATGGATGATGCACAATACTAATACAATACATCGTTTATAATGTTTATCTGGAGAACGGCATTTGGATTGCGGAGTATAAAGAATAAGTGGGATGTTTATTGTGTTATTTGTCACTCAGGCGAGACTACCACGCGCGGGGCGACAGATGAAGAATGAGTACCGTAGCATGTCATTACACAACCTTCGCTTCGCCTTCACAATCTCGTTCTTTTATTCTTTGCGCATCATTCACGTACGAAACAAATGTGTGTGTGTGGGGGAAGGGGGAGGATATAAAACCCGTGTATAATAGTTCTACTGAGGCATGAGTTAGGCGTGGTTAGTAAGAGAGAAGACGTACGAGGCAACAGATTATTCAGATCACAGCGGAGGCTCCTTGTCCTTGCGGGTGAGTCACGGCCGTCTGCCTGTAAGATTTCATTACTTCTTCGTATAATCATTGTGATAATCTTCCTTGTTCATATTTTCTTTTTTATTGTCTTCTACCTTTACACTTTTTTTCCATTTTTTTTAAAATCTATCTTTCTTCGCCTTTCTTTCCGTGCTCTTCTTCCTCCTCTTCTTGTTCTTGTTCTTTATCTTCTTCTTCTTCTTCTTCTTCTTCTTCTTCTTCTTCTTCTTCTTCTTCTTATTATTATTATTATTATTATTATTATTACTAGTAGTAGTAGTAGTAGTAGTAGTAGCAGTAATATCATCATCATTATCATCATCATCATCATCATCAATTGTGCACTAATATGAAGTAGTAGTAGTAGTAGCAGTAGTAGTAATATCATCATCATCATTATCATCATCATCATCATCAATTGTGCACTAATGAAGTCTGAGATCGTTGTGTAGCCTCAGCTAGCTCTCTATATACGTACATACTATGCGATATTTTTTTTCCTACTTATTTATTGCTATACAATCTCGCCACTACGTCCTCACAACCATCACGAGACTGTATTCTGCATCCAAGAGAATCATCGCAACACACGCACACACACAAAAAAAAAAAAAAAAAAAAAAAATCGAACGTGAGTGGTGTGTGAAGAAATGTCTGTACAGGGGAAGCGAGGGTAGCATAATGACATGCCTCGGGGTTCATTCTTCACAAGTTGCTCCCGCTGCGTGGCATGTCTCGTCCTTGTGACAAATGAAAATAATGTAAAAAAATATAAGAAAAAAGTCTATCCGGCGATTCAAGCCTTTGACTCTCACGAAAGCTTAAAATTTACCTCACTCTTAATTACGACAAAGATAAATATATCTTCTTAGAAGTTAAGGTTGCTGCTAACTGAAAGCCATGGTGTTGTACTATCACATAACGGACTTTTATTTTTTATCTGACCGAAGTTTTCATTGTCATAAAATCACAATAAACACCGGCAGAAAGAGACTCGTCCAGAGAGGAAGGGAGGCAGCGAGGAACTTGGAACTTTAATGCGCGTATCGATGGGGAATGCTGCCGGGAAGGGTAGACAAGAAGCATAGGGAAGCAGTCCGCATATATATACACCGCACGTCCAAGATAATAATACGTTTTACACTAAAATTATTGCGCATAGAAACACAGTACTCGCTCACCTCCCCCTCCCCCCCACACACACACACGTATTGCGTGCAAGCACACACGAGTTCGTACTTTTACGTAACACATCCTTGACAATTCTAAGTGTGTGTGTGTGTGTATGTGTGTGTGTGTGTGTGTGTGTGTGTGTGAGAGAGAGAGAGAGAGAGAGAGAGAGAGAGAGAGAGAGAGCACGGCAAAGGATGTGGCTGAAGCAATAATCAAAATGGGAGTTATTCAGCGTGTGAAAGGTGTCCATAAGCTTGGGTCACTCCGACATAGACACAGGGGTGCAGAGGCCTCCCGCTTACATGTCATTGTAAAACGAGTCAGTCCAACAATTAGACAAAGACATGCTGCTCTTACAGTAAACAGCGGGAGAGGCCAAAGATAGTGACGTCTGTTTTTATGATGTTTATGCTCTCCCTCCGCAGGATGTTGCTGCCGTGGTTAGGGGACGGCACCCACGCCTGTCTACGGCTGCTACCGCTACTGCTGGTGACGCTACCCGCTTCGAAAAGCAAGTGGTATTCATTTTATTGATAACAAACTGTGGACGTTGATTATTCGGGGATTCCTTTTATACATCTACCTAAGAGCAACAGCGGTATTGTCTTGCATGCTTTATGTAGTTTTCTTGCTCCTGTGACATGCTACATTATGACCCTTCCTTTGTCTGGTTACTTCTTTGTGGAAAGATTCATGATTCGCAATTTCAGCAATTATATATTTTTTTCGTGTTGCTGGGTATGCTATGCGGCACTATTTCATGTGTGTGTGTGTGTGTGTGTGTGTGTGTGTGTGTGTGTGTATAAGTAATGATATTTATCGCCCTGATCAGGTCAGCAGGACAATGGCGGCGGTAACGAGACAGTGCTTGTGCTGCAGGCTTCGGGGACTCCCTCGGAGGAAAGTTACGCTCGCCTCAACATGTCCTTCCCACGCCTCGAGTCCTTCACCTTCTGCTACAGGATCAAACTAAAGCGGTTCCGTGAAGAGTCGACACTGTTCTCTTACGCCATCTCCAGCGAACGCGACAACGAGATAAGAATAGGTGTGCTCCAGACACCTCAATTATTTATCCACTTGTTTTTACAAAGAACTTGAGGATTTTTTCCTGACCAGGGTTTATTGCTCATTCAGTTATTATCATGTGGCAAAGAATGGCGGATAATGAATGAAGAGCTAGGTAACAGAGGGTATCAAAGATGCAACAGTGCACGTAATAAAGCGGTGTAACAATATAACAGAACGTACTCAATCTACTTTTCCTCTTTTATTCAATAATTAATTATATCTTATTTATTTTTTAAATGTGCAGACTCATTGCACTGGAGGGTAGCATAAGGGGCACTGATGGCTAAGGTCCCAGTCCGTTTGTGACGTGGGCGGAAAGTTTTAAAACGACACCGATTAATTTATGCCAGAAGCAGTAATAGTGATTTAGTTGGTGATAATGGGATTTAACTGCAATACGTTTTCCACCAGACCACCGTGAGAGCGGCTACAGGGTCACACTGCAAGGGCACTGGGCCACCTCCGAGCTGATCACGCCGCTTCACTTGTGGTCACACTTCTGCTTCTCCTACAACATGGCCTCAGAAACCTGGACCATTTATATGGACGGGGAGCAGCGAGCTCAAGGAACTTTTACTTCGCCCACCGAACCTCTTCTCGGGAATGGAGTGTTTATAATTGGTCAGTAGTGGCAGTAGTAATAGTAGTAGAAGTGATAGCAATAGTGTTGTAGTAGTAGCAGTAGTATACAGCAGTGCGGGTTATAAACATTGTAATAAGAGTCACGCCTTATTTCAACCAAGTTACTGGCTTGTGATGCAGTGTTCCTGTAATTCTCACCACACACGCTTGAGGGTAATATTGTCAGAAAGGGAACTACCACTTCTCGAAGCACATGAGAAATTCATCTAGGTCAGAATGTATATATTTTTTTCAACAACCTTCCCGCCCGGGATTTGACCCCGGACCCCCTTGACTTTGGGCCCGAGATTTTCATCCAGGCCCCCGAGATGCGAGGCGGACACCCATAGCACCCAGTCATGACGTGCCCCACGGCTGAAAGTTTTCATAGTCCCTTATTTTTGCGCCTCAGGCTTCTACAATTTAATTTTGACATTGTCATCGTAATCTGTAAAGCGGTATCGTAAAGTGATATATACTAGAAATGGCAGGTCTACTGCAGTACATACGTGAGCTGACCACCTTCTACAGGCCAGGAGCAAGACTCTCTGGGCGGAGGCTTCCAAAGGGACCAGAGCTTCTCGGGTGAGCTGACGCACCTCAACGTGTGGCACACCACCCTGGAAGACTCCACCGTGAAGCAGGTGCAGCATTCTTTTAAAACTATCATTATTTCCTTTTCCATCCTGGACTTACACCTCCATATAAAGGCCTAAAGTAAGAATAAAAAGGTTATATTAACTTACAGCCACATTAATTTCATACTATGCATTAGTTGGTAAATTATCAGAATTATTATAATTTTTTTTTTAATTTCCAATCGGAGCATTAATTCTTTACTCACTACCACGCCAGCAATAATGGGAAAATTACTTCAGTAAACTTTCTGGCTCACTCCACATTAAACTTATGATGATCGAATGGACATGTTTTATTTAATATTTCTCATAATAGCGATCTACTTGTAGATGGTTTTCAAGCAGATAAATTTGTCAAATGACATAGCCTTATAGACCTAAGTGTTTTACATAGTTCATATTTTACAGTCTTATAATAAATGAACACCTCCAACAGATTTGGTTGTGCCAAACAGGGCAGCAAGGAGACGCGCTAGCATGGTCGTCTGTGCAGGAGTCATGGCTGCTGGAAGGCGAGACTTCCTGGAGTCAGCAGCCACGACAAGAAGTATGCAAAAGGTCAACTCGGGATATCACTGTCTTTCCCGATCGCTTCTCTCTGGATCAGGCTCAGCATCTCTGCCACGTGTGTTATGATTTCTTGTTACAAGCCAACACTAGTAGACTACACAAAACCTGTAGTTATGGATACATCTGCACAGCTAGGCCCTGATTATAATCCTCAGTTGGAAAAGCTGGTTACATGATCATTATCTTAATCCAAACTATTGTATTTATCTTCCTCAAAATTATTCATTATCAGCATTCATGAACTCAGGTGCTACATATTCAGATAACACAGTTGTAAAGATTGTCTTTGTCGTGTGGAATCGAATATAACTGTTATTTCCTAACGTAGGTGGTCGATGGAGAAATATTGGTTCCCCTTGATGAGGAAGAAAACTCACAACTCTTTGAAACGACTAAAAATAATGCCATCAGGTGTTCAGGGGGTCTCGGAGCATCATACCTCTGGCTCGGTGCCACCGACGAAGGCCACGATGGAGAGTGGCACTACCTGAACACTGAACAACCCTTGACTTGGCAGGGCCTTTGGAGAGGTGGCGGTCCTAATGGCGGCAATCAGGAGAACTGTATGGTTATGTTGTACGGCGAGTTTCCAGGTCGCTGGTCCGACATTGCTTGTTTAGAGTCCTACTCTTTCTGCGTGCCGTGCGTGTCACTGAAGAAAGCCACCATATACCTCAAGGGTCCCGTCGTGTGTCCTTACTCCCCGTTCAATCGTCGCTACACCCTGGCGCCTTACAGAGGGGGTAAACCCTCTCTCCTGGGGTTCTACCACTCTGACATCTATTTCCAAAATGGCACGTGGATCTTACAGTCGTTAAAGGTGAGTTAATGGTGGATAAAGGAATCTTTCTGGGTGCGGTGTACTATATATATAATATGTATGAAATTCTATGTTAAAATTCGGACATTTGGAAGGTTTTTAATAAATTAGCTTAATTACGGAAGAAAACGGACTAAAGCAGCCCACAAGCATAATTAAATATTTCTCCTGAGCTTTTATCATTATTTTATACTTCTAACTGAGAATTTGCGGTATTTCTTGCATTGTTGTTTGATTGACCTTTATCGTGACTGTATTATCGTCATTCTAAGGAGGAGGCCGTGGCGTGGTGGAGGCCAGCAAGGGATGGACAGTATCCTTTCGGCACCCAGACGTGGACCCTTGGCTCGGAGGTGTGTGGAATGTCCCCGGGGCAGACGACAAACCTCACCCTCTCCGTATGCGGCCATGGTCAATTCACTTGCACTGACGGGTCCTGTATTGACCTCGTAAAACGCTGTGACCTGCGCATCGACTGCAGAGACCTAAGTGACGAGGCAACGTGCTCCTTGGTGGCCATCCCTCCAGGGTACAGTTCGATCATTCCGCCGCCACACATCACACAGACTCAGGCCCTGCCCATCGAGTTCCTGCTCAAGATCATCTCCTTCCCCAACATCGCTACACAAGACCAGACCTTCACTGTGAACCTCGAACTCACTCTTCGGTGGCGGGACAAACGCCTCGACTATCATAACCTCAAGGAAGATCGCACGCTGAACTTGCTCTCCAGTGAAGCCGTCGCGAACATCTGGACGCCCCAGGTTTTCTTTAGCAACGCCCAAGGGAACAAGTTCACTAACCTGGATCAGGGGTCGCGTGTGGAGTGTGTGCGGGGCGGTGACTCCTACCCTGGGCCTCCCACCTTACCTGATGAGGGTATACAATAGTGCATCGTTGCTCTTTTCTTGCCTGTACCATTCCCACTTGTCGCACCCACTTTGTTACTATTTCACTGTCATGCTATATAATAAACTACTTCAAACCTTTAAGGCATTATACTAAAGCATGTTTTTGTTTACAAAAGTTCCAACATCTTTTCAAATTAATATGATTTATTTCTTCCTGCCTCACAGTGAACGTGTTCCGAGGTAACGAGACGAGCCTCGAGATGAGTCAACTTTACAGCGCCTCCTACAGTTGTGACTTCTATCTAGCCATGTTTCCCTTCGACTCACAGGTATGAGAAGAGTTTTACGAAGCCATGATTTCAGTGTGCGATGATAATTTATACTGCTTATAGCGAGATAGTTTAGAATGATAAACGAGCTTAGGGTGTTAATAAATAACGGGTGATACAATTTGTAAGGACTGGGTAAAGAGCCTATAGTGACGAATTAATCATAGCTTAGTTAAGGTACACTGCTCCCCTGTCCATGCCAGAATAGGTTATAAAAAATCTCCGCACCTTGCAGTATTGACAACATAATTATAAGTTCAGGTACTATGCTGTTGCACTGTTCATACCAAAATATCCTTAAAAAATAAGGTATATGATAATGTGTGAATAGCAGGAGGTTGAACAGGGAGTAAGGACTCGTCACAGAATCAATATACTTGCCATATCAATTATATCTTCCATCATTTAATTTTTAGCTGCCTTCCCTGTGCCCTTCGTGACACCCGTCCCCCGTGCCTGTCCCCTGAGCCAAGGCCATCGCCTGTGCCCTCCATGACACCCGTCCCCCGTGCCTGTCCCCTGAGCCAAGGCCATCGCCTGTGCCCTCCATGACACACCCCCCCCCTGTGCCTGTCCTGAGAGCCAAGCCCATCGCCTGTGCCCATGACACCTGCCCCCCCCCTGCCTCCCTTGAGCCAAGGCCATCGCCTGTGCCCTCCATGACACCCGCCCCCCGTGCCTGTCCCCTGAGCCAAGGCCATCGCCTGTGCCCTCCATGACACCCGTCCCCCGTGCCTGTCCCCTGAGCCAAGGCCATCGCCTGTGCCCTTCGTGACACCCGTCCCCCGTGCCTGTCCCCTGAGCCCTTCATGACACCCTTCTTTCCGTGCCTGCCCTCGTCCCCTCCGTGCATGACACCCATCCTCCCTCGCTTGTCTCCATGACCTCTGTGCGTCGTTTCCTGTCACCGTCCCCTCCATGATCCCTGTCCACCCGTGGTTGTTCCCTGCGTCCCCCATGACCCTATCCTCCCGTGCCCTCCTCGACCCCTGTCCTCCCTCGCCTCGGTAACACCTGTCTTCCCGTGCCTCAGGTGTGTTTCCTCAACTTCACGCTGGTGTCGGCCGCTGCCACGTACATGGTGCTCGTGCCTACTGCGGCGGATTACGCCGGCCCCAAATTCCTCATTGAGTATGAGATCGGTAATGTAATGTTGGTTCTTCCTGTCTGTCTGTCTGGCTTTCCGCCTTTCTTTAATTACATATGTATCTGTCTGTCTGTCTATCTCCTCGTGCGTTTGAACGTCTTTTTGTCAGTCTGTTTGTATACTTATCTGCCCGTCTATGTTCCCCTCGTTCGTGCGTCTGTTCATCTGTTTGCTTACCTACCGATTTGTCTTTATGTGTGCCTATTTTACTCTCTCTCTCTCTCTCTCTCTCTCTCTCTCTCTCTCTCTCTCTCTCTCTCTCTCTCTCTCTCTCTCTCTCTCTCTCTCTCTCTCTCTCTCTCTCTCTCTCTCTCTCTCTCTCTCTCTCTCTCTCTCTCTCTCTCTCTCTCTCTCTCTCTCTCTCTCTCTCTCTCTCTCTCTCTCTCTCTCTCTCTATCTATATATAAATATATATATATATATATATATATATATAAATATATATATATATATATATCCTCCGTTGCCAGGCATCTTTGCATACGATACAGTCCTTTCCCTTCACTCTAAGCTGCTCATGCTCTGGCTGCAGGCAAGGTGACGGTGACGACGAGTGAGGGTTTGGAATTCTCGAGGCTGGACGTGTCCGTGACGTTCTTTCGTCGCTACACCTTCTACTTGCTGACGCTGTACATCCCAACGATTCTGCTCATTCTCATCGCTTACGCCACCTTCTACTTCAACCCAGACGACTTTAACTCCAGAGTGGTGGTGGCGGTCACTTCCTTGCTAGTTCTCACTTCTCTACTGACTCAGGTAATCCACAAAGGAATCATAAGAACATAAAAATAAAAAATAAACATAAGAACTTAAATTAAGGAGTCTGCAAGAGGCCGGTAGGACTGTACATTGTACAAGGCAGCTCTTGTGAACCTAACCCCACCTAACATCACTATCCATGAATTTATCTAACCTATTTCTGAATGTGACTATCATATTGGCACTTAAACATGACTATCAATTCTGTTCCACTCATCTACCACTCTGTTGCTAAACCAATTTTTGCCTATGTCCTCGTTGAATCTAAATTTGTCCAATGTAAACCCATTATTACGTGTCCTTCCCGGTTCTCTTACCATCATAACCTTATTAATATCCCCCTTATTAAAGCCCTTCATCCGTTTATAGACTTCGATCAAGTCTCCTCGCACCCTTCGCCTTTCTAGAAAATGCAAGTTTAATTGTTTAAGTCTTTCCAAATATGGCAAGTTTCATGAATGATATTTGTCACCTCCTCTGTAACGATTCTATTTGATATCCAATGAGCAGAACTGAACCGCATAATCAAGATGAGGTCTAACTAATGCTAAATATAGCTTGAGGATGACTTCGGCGCTTTTGTTGCTTACACTCCTTGAAATGAATCCCAGTACCCTATTTGGTCGATTTCTAGCATGAGTGCATTGTGCCCTTAGTAGACGGAGAAAAGAGCTCACTATAAGACCCCTAAATCCCTCTCACACCTAGGCCTGCTTATGGGAGTGTCATTTAAGCAATAATTATGTGAGGGGTTGGGTTGTTCCTACCTACACTCAGAATACACTTCCGACATTGAACATCGATTAAGCTTTTGCGTTTTCTTTTCCCGCATAATGAATACAATGCTTAGGATGCGTATGGTTTGGTTGGGGATATTCATTGTAAAAGAGGTAGGTTACACATCGAGGATATTAACACTGAAACAATAAATTTCATATATAATCTAGATTTAGCGATCTGGCGGGTCACAGGAGGGTGCTGCATGACAGTTGCAAACATTTTGGGTCATTTTACGCGCCAGATAACGTCTTAGAATGATGTGATAACTCTCTCTCTCTCTCTCTCTCTCTCTCTCTCTCTCTCTCTCTCTCTCTCTCTCTCTCTCCGCAGACCTCGAACGCATTACCCAAGACATCTTACTTTAAGCTTATCGACGTCTGGCTGTTCATCTCCATCGTCATCATCTTCCTCGTCATCCTCCTCCAGACGCTTGTTAACTTCACCCGCGAGGATCCCTCCAGCACGTCCTGGTTCTCTACCTTTCTGGTGTGGCTTGAGGACACGGAACCTACTGTTTACTTAAAAACATAGTTGCATTCGCTAATTTCTCATCAAAAAAGTGCATGTGATTATATTTGTGTCACGATCACCCATATCTTCACATAATTATAAGAACCGTTAAAGCGCGGTCACATCAAGGCCTATGTGTTTAGACAGGTTTTCTAATCAGCTTAGATCTTGGGCTCACATGACGTCATCGCACAATGGTCTCCCCCCCCCAAAAAAAAAGCTAATTTGCTAATTTGGCAAGTATTATGAAAATTGTTTTGTTACACAAGATTATCAAGAGGCATCGGTGACGGCAAAAAATATATAACTATCATTGTCCCAACTCGATGGGGCGCTACAGGTGGTCATGCAATAGTTTTCCCGAGATTCGTTGTGCGAGATGGCGTCATGTGGGTCAATATCCATACTGACTGAAAGACCTGTCAACATGGGCCTTGGGTCACATATAATGGCTTCTAAAAACATAGATATAACATTTTTATCCATCGTTTCCGCAGAAGAAGATCGGCTTCGGGATGGAAAAAAAGGCTCCCTTCTACCACACCCCGGTGCGCCCCTTTGATGCCGGTCGCGGGGACACGCAGCAGAGGCATCGCCATCAGGATCATAACAGCACTGGGGCCGCGAAAAGAGTGACAGCTGGCCTGCACCTAGAGTTCACGCCTGACGCCAAAAGATCCAGGTTGCAAACGTTAAGGGAAGACTGGAAGAAGGACCAGAAAGAGAAGCTGTTCAATATAATGGGGGAAGAAAACAATGGAGGTCGAGGCTTTGGAAATGATAGAACGAATAATGAGGTTAATATGGCCTTGATGGTGAAAAGCCGGATACTGATTCCCATCCTATACCTTATCTTCAACGCTATCTACTGGGCCGTCGCTGTGAGGTAAGTGTGGAGTATAAGTGAGAGGAAATGAGTCAGGAGATACGAATCGTGACATCAGTAATAAGAGTTTCATGTGATATTAACGGAATAGCTCAGACCCTCTCCTTTATTTGAGTTCAGCAGAGTAAGGCTTTTTATGATATATATTGTGGCATAGGTTGGAATGCGGGATGAGGATTCTTACTTATCCCTTGTTCAGTTTACCCTTGTAGGAACACTATTTAGGCCACATCATTTCAAACCAGTCAGTAAATACTATAAATCGCAGTTTTTCATTCATCTAAAATCTAACAAAACTGTATCTAACTTAATATAAGCTGACCTGATCTACCCTAACCCAAACTACCTTGACCCCCTTTTGTTTATGAGTTTAATTATTATGAGTCTTAATGATGTGTTCTCTCTCTCTCTCTCTCTCTCTCTCTCTCTCTCTCTCTCTCTCTCTCTCTCTCTCTCACACACACACACACACACACACACACACACACAGGGAAATGTTTAATAGATGAAGCACCGGAGGACCAGAAAGAGACAGGGATGAGGCATGTCGCTGCGGCTTCATCACTCGCCACGCAAGACAGTCCTGCTGGCCCCTACCCCTGCGCTCGACTACAGAATATACCTCACTTTTGAATTGAATTGAATTGAAATATTTTTTAATCTTACAGTGATAAAATGTATGTTATCCTTACATAGATAAATGGTGCATCTTTCTGCAGGTTACTACTGTGTCCTACTATTTTTAAGTACACGTTGTTGTATTTTACGGGGGGGGGGGAGTAAACAACGTAACAAGTAAAGCCCCTATGCAATACAAAGAGAATTTCTGCTTATAGCGAAAACTTCCATTCATTTCAGTCAAGGTTCGATAAACATAAATTTTAGATATCTTGATCTTAAATACACGGAGAAAAGGGCGGCATGGCAAAAATCTTACTTGTGAACACATATGCCTATACATGTAAGTAAATATTATATTTTTTAGCTTTTTTCATGAACCATATAATGATATAATAGAAGTTATAAAAACAAATAATATACGTATTAAAGTACAGTACTATGATCTAATTCCCATTATCTCTTGCATCGTTCGTCACAGCTTTCATCTTCCAATTTCATTCGTTTTTAAAAAAAAATTAATCACGCTGAGCGAAATAGATTATTATTATTTAGAAACTCAGCAAGCATTTCACCATTTTGGTTCAATCATTCACAAACCACACCAATATGAACCATATCAAGTTTTGTAAATTAATTAATGAGAAATAAATAAAACATGTGTAACAAATATCAATACGATCTAATAAATGAGCCAAGTAGTCGCTTCTTTTATCTTTGAAATTAATATTTGTCGTGCTTCGTTTGGTTCAGAGCAAGGATGATAACTCACATCTTATTGTTTTCTGGTTTCGGGAAATCACTAGACTAATGAAAAAAGGGCAAATACACTTGCAACACGGACCCGGCCGCTAGACCCTTTGGATAGGGCCTCTAAGCCCAGAGTTATCATTGTGCCGAAAATTCAACACATATATATCATACAGTACAAAGAAACAGTCTAGAGATTTATGTGTACCCTAGAATCCTTGAGCACGACCATCAAGACTTTGCAGTAAACGGTAGACGATTACGCTTATCAGCAGTTGTGACGCCATAACACACTTTTAATCTAGTATTAGGAAACACACACTTGCATCACCAGATACTCCCAATTTCAGGAAATAGTTTCCTGATATACTTCAAAATCAAGCTTCCGTCCCCCTTACCCCTATTCCTTCGTCACCAACTGCAAGGTCGTTGCGAAGAAACCCGCACATTCATCATATAAATCCATATCATAACAAGGGTTGACGAGTAGTGCAACCAACTCCGCTGTCATTACCTCAGAGAGGCGAGAGCGCGGAAGCTGCCAGTGCCAACTCGCTTTCCTCAGCTGAAAGTCCGACCCTTAAGAGCTGTCACACCACTTGCAAATAATAATAACGCACTAAATCACAATGAAAACAAGGTGCAAAGCAGCCTCTGCTCACGGTAAGTTCTTTAATTGTAAGACTTCATCTTTGATTGACATGAACTATCATACATGCATTTCAAGGGTGCCTGTTTTATATCATATGATGCAACTCCTCGATCATTGACCTGGATGCTCATTGCTATACCACCCAAGGAGGAAGTGCCATAATGTTATATTTGAGAGCTAACATTGAAATTAACTGTGAAACTAAGTAATTATGTTGAAAAAAGTGATAAATTAAGGTCATCTTAATGTGTGGCAGGGTGCTGTTAAAAAATCGGACTGGGCGTGGTTGTTTGTCACCCAAGGGCCAAGATCCAATGAACGCGGCAAAGACTACCAACTTAAATGTTCCTGGGGTGGGACGTTTCCCCTTAGCATTTTAGAACCATGGATAGCTACTCATTAGTGCCTTTTTTTATTTTCCTATCACAGCTAGGTGACTGATTTGCGAGTTAAAGTGATAAAATATTGGTATATCTGGTATTTTTTTTTCTCTGTAACGTATGGAAATTTGCTCTTGGAGCATGCATACCCTAAAGTTGCACTGCCGATAACTAAGATCAGTGACATCTCAAGTAATGGACGGCTTACTCTTTTGATTTTGCGGCGTCCTTGTCATTCCGCCGCGAATTTTGGAAAATCAACCGCTTTGGTGCGAATCGCCATAACTCCCTTATTTCTGGGGCTACAGAAAACTTTTTGGTATCAATCGACGGCAAAATGAAAGGGCTATATTTTTTAATCAACGACAGGGCTCGAAAACCAACACTCGAAATGGTAAAAAATCGCCACTTTTTGCGACACTCCCGAAAAAAAAAGGGTTTCAAGGAAATGAAGAAGGACATGGAGGAGGAGAATCTGGAGATGGAGTAAAAGAAAAGAGTAAAGATTAAATAGACAGAGACGGTGCGAGATATATATTTTTTTGGACCGTTCGATCGTCTGTTTGTAAACTACTAGACTCATTAAACTGTGACATGTACTTAGTAATTTTGTTTTTCAAAAGTGTAAAACTGTATTTTGAATAAAATTGATATATTTTGGGACTTATACAATAGTTTTATATTATTTTACAGTATTTATAAGTTATTTTTTTGGTGACGCACTACATTATTTAAGTGTTGATTGATTGATAGTTCACTTAACTAAAAATGGTGCAGTGGCGCGGTGACGCAAAAGTCATGACGCAATTTTTTGGTCCTGAAAAGTGGTGCAGAGGCGCATGGCACAATACCCTCCAAAGAAGTGGTGCAGACCGTGCAGTACGTGCACGGCGCATGTGACGCAAAACCCTCAGAAAAAGTGACGCGCCCAGCATTGGTGATGGTATGCTGGGTGGAGTCTGTTGCCTGGCGCGAAGTAAACAAACTGTTGAGATGGAAAACACGTACTTCCACGACAAAGATTTGCTGAAGTGTGCAAGGAGTGCAAGTAGCAGCACAATCTTCTAAAACCTCAATATCCTTCAGATTCATGGTAAAGTGGCTGGAGAGATGCTGGCGTGGTGTTTGTTGTTGTTGGAGCGCGGCGTCAACACATTTCAAAAAAGGTCAGTACAGTGTGATGCACAACATTGTTGGTTGGCGATATCACCAACGAAAACGAGCAACATGTTGGGAGAAATTTGCCCTGTGTGACGCCGCCCGTCTGGGCTACCACAGTTTACCTTTCCCAGGTTTCTTCAGGTAGGCTACTCATTTATCGACCATACCGAAAGAAAGGATGAACAGCTGGGTAGGCTGCGCGCCGACTACCGGCCTAGGCCGCACACTTTACTTGGACTGTTGAAAATATAAGAACTATTTAGACAAGAAAATCTTTGTGTTGTGTGTCTCATGGTAGGGCACACAACACATATTGCTGGTTTTATATATAGATATATATATATTTATATATATATATATATATATATATATATATATATATATATATATATATATATATATATATATATATATATATATATATATATATATATATATATATATATATATATATATATATATATATATATATATATATATATATATATATATATATATATATATATATATATATATACATATATATATATATATATATATATATATATATATATATATATATATATATATATATATATATATATATATATATATATATATAGGTGGGCGCGGTACTGAAAAATCAGTAGTGCAGTTGCGGTAGTGCGTTACTTTTTCCGGAGTAGTGCGGTTGATCAAGAATAAGTTCCAGAAATGGTTATGGAAGCAATAATCATTTCACTTAGGTAGAGCTGAACCTGAATGTTTCCTGAGATTTGGGAATTAATACATGTCTCTCTGTTTTGCTGGCTGTCCTGAAAGGGGGTTAAGAGGAAAGAAGCTCCTATGAAGGAGGAAGAGGTAATGAGTTATTGGCTCCTAGCTCTTTAACTATTGTTGCTTAGAAGACTTGTCAGAGGGGCCATATGGCATGAAATTTTTTATTCCTCACCCTGCCTTTGCATGATGACCTTACAGAGACTCAATATTTAAAAAGAGAAGCAGTGCAACACCTCTGAAGCTGCATTTGTTGTTTTCTGGCACTTATCTTCCTAAATTGAAACCAATATGTTTTAAGCATCTTTCTTTTAGTTTAATATCAAAATCATGTTAAAACACCAATGTCATTTTGGTGGTCATATTTTGTAAATCAGTAATGATGTCTGGCTGATGCTTTCATGTAGATAAATGGGTGAACTATTACATCGCTATCTGTTACAGAGAACATGGGCGATTCCACTGGGGTTAATGACCTCCCTGCTACTACCCCAGCCCATAGGAAGGTGACCACTGTTGTAATTGGTGTAGGTGCGTACTTGCTTGGATTATATAAGTTAACCAAATTCTCCATATTTTCTTTTATCCAGTATATCTTTAAACTTTTGGATGGTCTTTGCTACTATGTATAGTCTCTTCATCTAGAGCCTAGATCATTCCAACTACCAATATATGTACTGGGGAACTGTACTTCTTAATGTACTTGCTTCCTGCTTGGATTATTGGTAGGATTTAAAAACAGGAAGGGGATTTATACTGTATTTAATTTGGGGAGAATCTTAGGAATGGAGATGAAGAGTGGGTGAGTCAATACATAATGCAATGTCTGTGTATTCTTAGAGTAAGTAATATTGGTGTCATAACATTTTTAAGAATTTTAACAAAGAAGTGTTTTATGTTTTGTAAAAATGGAAAATATGGCTTTTTGTTTCACGACAGATGTTTCAGAATGAGCTAAGTTACCCTAATTGTTATGCTTAAATTATTCATAGGTAACAGAGGAAAGAATTATGCAAGATATGCTGAACAGTTTCCTGACCTTCTTCAAGTGGTAGGGGTGGCTGAACCAAGAGAACATGTTCGTCACTTTATGCAGAAAAAGCACTCTATACCTCAGCAACAGTGAGTTATAAATACTGTTAAATATAATTAATTTTGCTTTGAACATCTTTGTATTCCTTGCATGTCATAGAGGCAAAATAATTTACACAACTATTTAGCCACATATATTGAGCTGATATGATTTGTAATTTGGCAATAATGCAATACCTACAGCTCTGCAGAAACAACTGGATTAATATTATATGCACTGCTAGTTGTTATACAGGGTGGCAGTCCTTGGCAGCAGAAGAAAAACTAGCTGATTGTGCCATCATTGCTACTCAAGACCAGCAGCATTTTGGACCAGCTGTTGCACTTGCTAAAAAAGGGTATGTTATAATAAAAGTGACACTAGATATTTTATCATTGCCTCGCATTATTAGCTCATTTCTGGTGCTAAGAAGGATACAGATCCTACATTCAAATATTCACTTGACACACTGATCTGAAAAACAATCACCTTACAATGTACTTAATACTTTCATTTACATTGCCTTCTCTTGCAATCATTATTAAATTGATTTGTCACTTAATATTTTTTTTAGTTCATCAGAAATATATTCCATATTATTATTGGTATTAATTTGTATCTTATCATTACTTGGTTTTGGTTTCAACTCCCTTATATTCATTTACACTCTGACATCAGAAGGTTTTCCCTTTCATCTCATTTTTAAATTGGTTTTCCTAGGGGGTCACACTGTCACCCATAAAATATATGATATCCTTTCAGGTAGGTAAATGTCTGGGAAGTTACTAAGCATTACAGGGGAAGAGGGGGTCTTCATGATGCATAAGATTTATATACTTTCTAAATTTAATTATCTTTAAGCATATAAGAAAGGGTTTTGCAGGGCAAATACAAAGAAGCTTGAATCCCCATGCGTGAATGCATAACATTCACAATGTGTAATTAGTATTTTACTCACTGGTCAGTGCATACCAAATCTGGTGGTTAGAACAATTATTTATTTACCTTTTATCAAGTAAACTTTGTATTCGGTGTATAGTTTCTTGCACTATAGATGATTGCATCTATGTACAATCAATGACTAACCAGTTAGCTAATAAGCTATATACGGTAAATGTAATGGTCCAAGATACAGATAAGGACACTGAACTCCTTGAGCCAAGGGGAACCCTTTAGCTTGACACCAGTGTCCATCCTACACCTCAAGGACCCAGGTTCAATTTCTGGGTGGGTTGTTGGAAAAACTATTTATCCCAAAATAGATAAATTTTTCATGTAGGCCTACTACTTTCAAAAGTGGCAATCCCTCCATAACAGTGCTGGCATAGTGGTGGGCATCCTTTCTTGTGTTGTGTATTTCCCTAGGCAGGGTAAAAAATAGATGGGGTGTGTCTACTGGAGGAGTTACAGGTTTTGCTACCCAAGAAAAATGTGAAGAGGAGTAACAAGAAAATTTTGGACTGAAACTATTACTCTGCTGAAGGAAGAGGAGAGGCCAACCTATAAATAATAAAACCAATAGGTAAACATGTTTTGAAATAGAGAGGGGGGTTCATCGGGAAAAGAGTATACATAGTAATATTTAGTGGGAGGGGCAAAATATATTACATAATTTATGGACAACCCTTAAGGTACAGTGGTTAATGTGCCTAGCAACAAATCTGCATAACTATTTCAAAGTTTGTAATAATCAAAGATGCTGAGAAAGATTCAAAAAGGCCTTAAGCCATGGGGGTACTCTTTTGCTCAACACTAGCGTGTCTACCTCCTGTTTCAGGGGCCTGGGTTGGAATCCCAGGAGAATTGTTGGAAATTTTTTATTCTTTATAGATTAATTTCTCATGTGTTTCAAGTGGAAATACCCCCCATAACATATCTACTAGGTATAAGATTCTTAATGGACCTCCAAAATTATATAAATACAACATATTTCAATTGTCTAAATTTGTCTTATATTTACAGTTACCATATTTTGCTGGAAAAACCTATGGCAGTGACTGCAGAAGACTGTTGTTCCATATATAAAGCCTGCAAAGATGCAGGTGTTATATTAGCTGTGTGTCATGTTTTACGGTAAGTTACTTGTAGTCTCATGTAGAAGCTGTTATCATCATTATCTTATATAGAGACTGTTGTCTTCTACTCCTCAAAGCATCACAATTTCTTTTAAAATGTTATTTGTATTTGTAAGAGTAATATTAGGCATGATCCACACTTTCACTTTGATTATGGTAGTACTCTTGTTTCGATTAAATATCATTTATTCTTATTCTTATTGTATTATGAAGGCATGAGCACTACACTCACAGTTGACTTTTGCTGTGAATGACAATGTGTATTATCCAATGGTCTCGCTTCAGACTTCTGTCTGTCTCACTCTTCTGTTCTGTCTCACTTCAGTCATCACTGAGGTGGGAGGCTGTCTCTCCACCTTTGCCTTATATATTTTCTTTTGCGAATATGAGCCCCACAAAAGGTGATTAAAAAAATCTTCTCAAGCTGGGTAGATAAAACCATAGTTGTGCTAGAATTACAAAAGAGTGCTACCTTTCTCACAAAGAAGCTGCCATGAGCTATTGTAGCAGGTTATCTTGGGATGTCACATTAACTTGTGACTTGTATTGAGTTGATGCACTAGGAGTCACCCCTCCATCACATTCTTCTTCTTCCTTCCCTCACCAACCTCCTTTCTCTCTCTTTCCACCCCTCCTCAACCTCCATTCTCTCACTTCCAAGCGTGCTTTTCTCCTCCTTCCACAACCTCCTTCCTTCCTTCTGTAAGTGAAGTGAAAGCAGAGCCACAGCATGCATCAGACTTTAATCCTTAACCGTAAGATTCAAAAGCACCTTTCCACTTCTGACCTTCTATCTGATCGCCAGTATGGGTTCCGCAAGGGGCGTTCTACTGGTGATCTCCTAGCCTTCTTAACTGACTCTTGGTCATCCTCTCTTACTTTTTTTCTCGGAAATTTTTGTTATTTGGACACATATCAATCTTTTTGATAGGGTCTGGCACAAATCTTTCTTTAAACTACCCTCTACCCTCCTCTACCCTTTCTCTGTACCTGTTATCTCTCTTTCCCTTCTTTCTCTGACTATTTCTATGTCTGCCGTGGTAGACTGTTCTTCCCTAAATCTAAACAGTGGTATGTCTAGTGTCCCACTCTTTCTTGTCCTTTTTTCTGTTTCTCTTTGTCTGATGATGATCTTTTCTTCTGTTTCCTAACTGTTCCATCTATTCCTTCCATGATGATTCCTTCCTTTTATTCACTTCTTTTAATAATTCAGGAACCTTACGGAACTTAACGACTAAGGCTGGAGGCTTATAGCCATTTACTACTTTATTATATTATTTTAGGAAGAAGGGGGCAGTCTCCTTCAAAAACAAAAAAACACCTAAAACAGTTCACACACTTCCCCCAATCACTCCCTATTCTTAACCACATCCCCACCACCACTCCTTCCCCAACCCAGCCAAACACTTTCCTCAACACTAAACATCCTCAAAAAATCAATCTCAACTGGAAACATATCTCATCTCTACTCTTACAGCTTCCCTGGGCTGGGCTGGCTGTACGTTCTGTACCGTCTCCCTGCCTTCTTGCCTCCATATACAGGGCCCAGTCCGCCCCCTGCATGAGTATGCATCTCATGTGTGGGGGGCCCACTCACAGATTCACTTCTGGACAGAGTGGAGGGGAAGCAAAGGCTCTCCTCAGTCTTCCTCCTCCTCCTCCTCATACTCTACCTCTTCTTCTCTTTCTTAATGCCTCTCTTCTCTTCTCTCTCTCTTTATATTTCCACCGCTGCCTGAACTCTGACTTCTTCTGCACTGCTCCTCCCTCCCTCCCCCCCCCGCTTGCACTCGACTTTCTCTCATGCTCATCCATATACTGTCAACCCAAACCCTGTAACCACAACAACTTCAATTCTCTTTCATCCATCCTCAATTCATCTATAACTCAGAACACTCTCTTCTTCCTCTGTTTCCTGCCTTCGACTTGAACCAACTCTTTCAACCCTTGGAGACTTCTTTATCACCTCTCCTGCTTATCTTTCGCCACCTCTTTTGATCTTTTAGGATTCTTTTAGTTTTTTTTTTTTTTTTTTTTTTTTTTTTTACTTTTTGTGCTGTTTTTGCTAAAAAAAAAAAAAAAAAAAAAAAAAAAAAAGCTCCTTAGGTTCTCAACTAGCCATCAAATGTTGGGTGTACTGGGCAAATATGTATGGGAGTAAATCTGTTCTCATTTTCAAACCCTGATGTTGAAATTTTTAGACTCTGAGTTCAAGGAAGGAATGAGGCTTATAATAATGAGACAATACTAGCCAGAGTTCACTAGTTATTTATAATAATTAAGATGTTCCTAAAGAAGTAAGAAGTAAGTATTCTACTGCACAGCTTTATTGCTCTTTATTTACTTTTTTTTTAATCTACCTCTCTCCCAAAAGGTATTATAAAGTTTTACAAATAATGACTGGCAGCAAGTAGCAAGAAACTGAGTATATTAAATTTTAGAATCACTTACTGAAATAATATTAATTCTATAACCCTTCTTTACTTTTAGGTATTATCCTCCGGCTAAAAAACTGAAGGAGTTGATTGATTCAGGCATCATTGGAGAGGTTGTCAACATTAACCACACAGAACCAGTAGGATTCTGGCATTTCGCTCATTCTTTTGTTCGAGGTACTGTGCTTTACAAAATATTTCTTATGTTAGTGTCTTGTCTGAAACTAACAAATACTTTTAAATATTTTTTTTACATAATTATGGAAATAATATCATGCAAATTTTTAGTTCTCACATGCAGTCAAGTTTGAATTTGACCAGTCAAGTGGCAGCCTTGTCTCACATACTTCACATTACATACTGGCACTGGAATGCATTAGAAAACAAAATCATAAAAACTTTCAGCTATAATATAACTAGGTTGCATATCTATAGTCAAGCTATTCTTCCTCAGAAAAAAATATATGTATACAGTCGTATTAAGCCAGTTAATAGGTAGACAATAAATAGTAGTCATGCCATGAAAAATAGCAACTTCAAAAGCTTCATGATTAGATTAAATTTCTTCATTTAAGTTGTCATGGGGGATTACCGTTTCTTGAAGCACATGAGAAATTGATCTCCTTGGGATAATATATTTTTTCAACAACCTGCCCAAGATTCAAACTCAGGCCCTTGAGACACAAGGCAGACACTATTACAGTGACTATATGCTGCCTGGGGAAACACAGCACAAGAAGGGACCCATTTTATCTATTCACAAGAATAAATCTTTTTCCCAACATTTCACTTGAGATATAAACCTGGGCCCCAAATTGGGAGGTGGACACTTTAGTATCAAACCAGTACTCTGTGACTAAGGTCTTTTCAGGACTTTATCTATGTCTCAGACCACTACACTGGGCCATTACAAAGCTGTGCAACTCGCATACACATAACACATAGCATATTATAAGTGATTCCTCTGGTTGATTTTTAGAACTTAAATACCAACTAGCATATATTTTCAGGGAACTGGAGAAATACAAAGAAGAGCACTTTCTCGTTGTTGGCAAAATGTTGTCATGATGTTGACCTCATTGCATATTGGATGGGTAACAAAAAATGTACCAAAATGTCATCATTTGGATCCCTGCACCACTTCAGGTAAGTAATGAGTAAGCATAATTTAAGACTGACAAATATTCCAAAATTATCTTGGACAAGACTGACTAAAAAAAAAATTAACAGAATAAAAACATGTTATGAAACAAGATTATCTACACTATCATTGCCTGACTTGTTTTCCCCTAAAGGAGAGATGGGAACAGGACATTGATAATATACGAAGATAAATAAATAAATAGAGATAGAGATGCAGTACCCTCTGCTTGATGCTAGAGTCGACCTCTAATTGGAGGGTCTGGGTTTGAATCCTGGGGTGGGGGGATATTTATTCCAAACAGATTAGTTTTGCATGTGTTTAAAAAAGTGACAATTCCCTCATGACAAGATAATTGGTATGGAATAAATTTGCATATCTGGTACATCTACACTCAATAATTTACCGTAGGCAAGAGAAAAAACCTGCTGGTGGTGGAACTCGATGTCTACAGTGTCCAGTGGAGGCTACATGTCCTTACTCAGCTAAAAAAATCTACCTAGACCCAGCTCCAGAAAGGCCTCGTTGGCCAATGAGTGTTGTGTGTGACATTGAAGACGCTCCTGGTGGATATTTGCAAAAATTAAAAGAAGCCATTGATACAGGTGAGACTGACATGTTTGAATTATATGAAATTAGTTGTACAGTTGAGATGAGCTCCTTGAGGGGATTCATGTAGTAACAGTATTAGTGATAGTAGTAGTAGTAGTAGTAGTAGTAGTAGTAGTAGTAGTAAATAAACATGGGTGGAGGTACCTTTTACGTAGTAGTAGTAAAAAAAAATAGTAGCAGTAGTAGTAGTAGTAGTAGTAGTAGTGGTGGCAATGTATTGGGAGTGATGATATGTGTGGGACTGTTGAACTTGTGGACAAATCATTATTTGAATGTGCCTCGCTCAGGAGTGTGTGTGTGTGTGGGGGGGGGGGGGGGGTGGAGTGTTGACTCAGGAGTGGTCAGGTGGCGATAGTGACACGCCTCCTCAATATATATGGAAAGGGTGATCTCTGGCTTGGGACACAATGTTGTGACGATTTGGGCTGCAGTTTTTGTACGGTGGACCAGGTAGGGTGCAGTGTGTAGTTTAAGTTAGGAGTAAATGATAGTGATTGTGCTGTGTTCCCTGCTTTGGCCAGAGTGAGGGCTCTGTAGTGAGTTGGCCAGTATTGTGTATCCTCTTGGAAATTTATTTGGTTTAATGCCAGAGTGGGGTGCATGTGTGATTGTATTTAGACCTGACATGCTGACACCCTGCCTGGTCAAACTCTTTCGCCTCTGCTTGTCAACATCTACTTTTCCTTCCTGCTGAAAGCACGCCTTCATACAGCCTGTACCTAAGAAGGGTGACCAATTCAATCCCTCAAACTACCACCCTATAGTTTTACTTTCTTGTCTATCTAAAGCTTTTGAATCAATCCTTAACCGGAAGATTCAAAAGCACCTTTCCACTTCTGACCTTCTATCTGATCGGCAGTATGGGTTCCGCAAGGGGCGTTCTACTGGTGATCTCCTTGCCTTCCTAACTGACTCTTGGTCATCCTCTCTTAGCCGTTTCGGTGAAACCTTTGCTATTGCGCTGGACATATCAAAAGCCTTTGATAGGGTCTGGCACAAATCTTTGCTTTCCAAACTACCCTCCTATGGTTTCTATCCTTCTCTTTGTACCTTTATCTCCAGTCTCCTTTCTGATCGTTCTATTTCTGCTGTGGTAGACGGTCACTGTTCTTGCCCTAAACCTATTAACAGTGGTGCCCCGTAGGGCTCTGTCCTATCTCCCACTCTCTTTCTGTTGTTCATTAATGATCTTCTTTCCAAAACGAACTGTCCTATCTATTCTTACACTGATGACTCCACTCTGCATTACTCAACTTCTTTTAACAGAAGACCCACTCAACAGGAACTAAATGATTCCAGGCTGGAGGGTACAGAACGCTTAGCCTCAGACCTTACTGTTATTTCCGATTGGGGCAAGAAGAACCTGGTGTCCTTCAACGCTTCAAAAACACAGTTTCTCCACCTATCCACTCGACACAATCTTCCAGATATCTATCCCCTATTCTTCGACAACACTCAGCTATCACCTTCTTCAACACTAAACATCCTCAGTCTATCCTTAACTCAAAATCTCAACTGGAAACTTCACATCTCCTCTCTCACTAAATCAGCTTCCTTGAGGCTGAGCGTTCTGTACCGTCTCCGTCAGTTCCTCTCCCCCGCACACATGCTTTCCATTTATATGGGCCTTGTTCGCCCTCGTATGGAGTATGCATCTCACGTGTGGGGGAGCTCCACTCACACAGCTCTCCTAGACAGAGTGGAGTCTATGGCTCTTTGTCTCATCAGCTCTCCTCCTCTTACTGATAGTCTTCTACCTCTTAAATTCTGCCGCCAGGTTGCCTCTCTTTCTATCTTCTAGCGATATTTTCATGCTGACTGCTCTGCTGAACTTGCCTCTCCCCGTCCTGCGGCCCTGCTGCACACGACTTTCTACTCATGCTCATCACTATACTGTCCAAACCCATTATGCAAGAGTTAACCTGCATCTCCATTCTTTCATCCCCTTCACTGGTAAACTCTGGAACAGCCTTCCTTCATCTGTATTTCCTCCTGCCTATGACTTGACCTCTTTCAAGAAGAGTGTATCAAGACACCTCTCCACCCAAAATTGACTTCTCTTTTGGCTACTCTTTACTTTTATCTTTTATAGGAGCGGCGAGTAGCGGGCTTTTATTTTGTACTCTTTTTATTGCCCTTGAGCCGTGTCCTCTTATGTAAAAAAAAAAAAATAAATAAATAAATAAATTAAAAATAACTTGCTTGCTTTATTTCACACACTTGTAACCCATAGTTGCTTTAATTTCACTCACTTTTATGTCATGTTTTGGTCAGTTTTATAGTTTTTATGTAATTAAATATCTTTAGTGTACTGCACTGTTTTGTTGTTTGACCCTAGACCTTATTAACCGGGCCCTTGAAATCGCGTTACAAAAACTTGCAGTCCCTCCATTTTAATTTATTATGAGCTTCCAATGACTGTCAAATTAACAAGTTAAGAGTAAGTCTATTCTTTCTTATTCCTCTGACAAGCTTGAAGCCTTAAGATCTGGACTTCTGTGTTTTCTCATGGGTTTCTTTAACTACGGTAACTAAAGGTCCCCTTTCTGCAATCTGTATGAAAAATATTTCTTTATGCATGAACAGGTTGACCCATTTTACAGGGATACTATGTGTGTCTGTTGCCATTAAATTATTTTTTACAGTCTTCCTGTGTTTAGTGAAGATTTTTTCCTGTTTTTTCTTAATGTAATGATGAAGTAGAAAAGAATATAATAAAGATTTTTTTTTTCAGGTCCATACGGAAAGTGTGTTTACGAAACTGATAATGATGTTTGTGATAACCAGGTGAGAAATAAAATGAGTTCCCATCTTTTAAAATATCAAAGGGCATGAAATTAAGAAAACTTAAGAAGATAGTTTCACTTGTCACACACAGATCTTAGGTGCTCTACCTAAAACACAGAGTAGTACCACAAATTTTATATTATTACAGCAAGGTTGACAAATAAATATTGTCTGTTTGTATTATACACCAATAGTAAACTTTTTTTGTCCAATAAAATGAAAAACAGATGCAGATGACTTTATAATACTGTAATTTATATCATAATTTTATAATGTCATAATACTGTATTAAAATTTTATTACTGATTTTACAGGTAGTAAATTTTGAATTCATAGATGGATCTACAGCAACCCTCACCATGGTGGCTTTCAGTGAAAGAATCTGCGCCAGGAAGACTGAAGTGTATGGCACCATGGGTCAGTTAGTCTGGGATGATGGAAAAGGGCACGAAATTCATCATTTTGACTTTTTATCAAAGAAATCAAAAGTCTACACATGTGAAAAGGTCAGTTAGGAACTAGACAGTGCTTTCAGTGCAAACATTTGTTTTAATGTAATGATGTATTCATGTTAATGCAATCCATGAACAATGTTCTAGTAATAACAAGCATCACTACATTCTCAAAACAAGATCTGTTTTCATTCTATACAAAGAAAATCCAACTACCACAAAAAAATATCTTTTCATTTTTCCAGAACAATGCAGCAGAGGGATGGGGTCACAGTGGAGCAGACTATTTCCTGATGGAGGCCTTTGTCAAAGCTGTTGCACAAGATGACAGTCGGTGGATATTGTCAGGTAATATCTCTCTCTCTCTCTCTCTCTCTCTCTCTCTCTCTCTCTCTCTCTCTCTCTCTCTCTCTCTCTCTCTCTCTCTCTCTCTCTCGTGTACTCCAACTTTGGGCGTATCATTGTCACAATCAGTTTCTTCATCTTTTCCCGATTCAAGTACTGAAAAGCAACTTTTATGTTTCTCACCAGGTTTTATGTCTCACTTACAATTCTGTTTCTGTGTTTCTCTGGTGACAAATTACCCGAAACAGTTACTCCCAGATCCTTTTCCATTGACGTTTTCCTAATGCTTTCATTTCCCATTGTATAATTACCTGAAGTTCTCTTTTTACTTTTTCCAATTTCCATCACACTGCACTTTCTGGTGTTAAATTCTATTTCCCATCTATGACTCCACTCCGATAACCTGTCCAGGTTCTGTCGCAGTGCTTCATAATCTTCTCCGCTTTCAATCTTCCTAAGTAACTTGGCATCATCAGCAAAGAAACTCATGTAACTGTTTACTCCCTCCATCATGTCATTATGTAAATTGCAAACATGACCAGAGCCAGTACTGACCTTTATTGAACTCCACTGATCACTTTCCTCCATGAGAACCTTACATCTCTGATCACTGTCATCATTTCTCTGTTTCCCAAAAAATCCTTCATCCATCTCAAAAGTCCTCCTCTCAATCTTCTGATGCTTTCAATCTTCCACAGCAGTCTCTTATGTGGCACGTTATTGAATGTTTCCGTAGATTCAACTAAATTCTCTCTGCCCAACCATCCTTTTCCTGTACTGTCTCTCACTCGAGAGGAAAAACACATTACATTACGTTGTACATGATCTTCCTCCTCGAAAGCCAATCTGCTTGTCCATCAATCTGTTGTTCTCCTCCAGGTATTTCATCTACTTAGCTTTAATTAGTTTTTCGCAAAACTTAGCTATTACATTCGTCAGAGAAGCTGGTCTAGAATTCCAAGGGTCTTTCCAGCATCCTCCTTTATAAACTGATATTGGTGTGTGTGTGTGTGTGTGTTATTTCGTGACTTTGAAGTATTTTGAAGTCCGTAAAAAAATAATTTGAATACCCAGTGATACATATCATTTGAGACCATGAATGAAATAAGCAAAATTATTATAATGATCTATATTATAGTGTTATCATTATATATGGAAGGAAAGGGATCAACCAGTCCACTACGCATATCTCTTTCAGTAACTGAGGTTGCGTGTCATGTGAGAAATCTTATCACAAACCTTCACCCTCCTAAAACTGCAGGATTAGACTGAATGATATTAACACTGTATAAATGTGGGTAGTGATCAACAAACTGCCATCATCATCATCACTGTTTCCTATAAATGCAGGGTAAAGAGTTACAGAAAAAAAATACCATGTGATAGTTCTAACAAGTGATTTAGGTAAAATATAATTGCCTGGGGAAAGCCCAGTCCTTATAACTTTCTATTGCATGGCAGGAGAGACATCAGCACCCATAGCATCATGGTGAAGTAATTCACTTATAGTTATTGTTTCTGAAAGAGTGGTTCATCTATATGTTAGATGCTTGGGGTTCTATAACCCTAACCATGGAATTCTGATGCTGGACCTGTAGTGCTTAAAGTTCTCAAAGTCAAAATCAAAGTTAAAGAATTTAGAGGATTCTTGATTGAAAGAGTAGCCTATTATGTTTGTATAGTGAGGGTATTAAGATTTTGAAGAACTTTACATACCTTCTTAGTGCAGACCTCAACTCAGGGTCTAAATAGGATGAATAATGGGAAGGATTGAGTTGGCCCTTGGCTGTCATAGACTTGCTCAACACAAGAAAAGGATGGCATACCAAAACCTGCACAGAAAGACAGATAACAGAATCTTCAATTTGCTTGTTTTATTTGTGTGTTGTCGTTGTGGCTGATAGACACAGCAACAAAGACAAAATGATAGTTTTGGTAGCAAGTGTATTTATAGAAGTATGGAGTATCAGTCAATGGAGAGACAGTGAGTCAAGTCAGTGACTATTCTATGAGACTGAATTGAGATTTACTTTTTACATACTTTGTGAATATCAATGATAGGTTTTCAAAGAATTTGGTAGGCTTTCCAAATGTCAGTTTTGATCATCTTTTTTATTTTACACTGTATTTTCTCTTTGCAGGCCCAGAAGTATCTTTAGAAACCCATTTGCTTACATTTGCTGCTGAGGAGTCAAGAATCACAGGCACAATAATAAAGCCCAATGAAGACCCACGATGGATGGCATAAAAGTATCAGCATGCTATTATGTGTCTTGCATCTCCTTTACATAGATAGATGTATGGGAGATGTAAGCGTGAGTGGGGAGAAGTGGTGTAAAAGTGCATATAAATGAAGTGGGGTAGCTACCTTTTCACATGTGAAATATATATTTTTACATCATCCATACCTATGGGTACCTTTTTGGTGTGTTCATCCATCTTGTTTTGCTGTCTTCCATTCCTTTTATGAAAATTTTGCTTAATCCCTTCAAGCCAGGGTTATGTTTATAGAATGGATCCAGGGAAATAGGCCTCCCTCTTCCTTCACCCCCCCCCCCCCTCTCACTCTTTGTCTCTCTCCAGTCCTACTTTGGTTTATGAGCCTAATTCGTTCCGGAATTTTGCTCACAAACGAAAAAACTTGTAAACCAAAATGAATGCACACAGTAGTACTGAAAACACAAAGATCACACACAAGAGCACAAACATAAGCAGACACAAGCATGTGGGAATGGAATGAGACCCAATTCCCATTATTTTCTGATCTGGGCGCTTTTGTCTTTCAACGAACAAAGGGAACCCACACTTGCGTCTTTGACTTGTACAAACAGGATGCTGATACGCCAAGTCACTGCTTGTAAACCAAGGCATTTTTAGTGAACTTTTTTTGCTTGTAAATCAAAACACTCGTAAAGTAAGGCACTCGTGAACCGAGGTATTACTGGAGAGAGAGAGAGAGAGAGAGAGAGAGAGAGAGAGAGACACTATATCTCCTCTCGACACCATGCCATGATTACAGCCACACAACACTCTTCTCCCTTCTTTCTCACAAATATAATATAACAGGCTTCACCATAGATTAATTACTCACAACAATTTTTCTGAAGATGACAAACCACAGAAAAGTTACAAGCCTGTTTCCTTTTATTGGCGACTATAATTGTGGCGCCTATTTCATGGATAATATTTATCTGATTGCCTACACATAGGAAACAGTTGTCACTGTCAATGATATGCAGGCAACAATAACAAGTACAGTCCATTATAGTCAATTTTGAGTTAAGAATCTTAGTACTGTTGTAGATAGCTGTTTTGTTAATTTTTAAGATTACTGATTATAATTATTAAACAGCCCTGGTGCTGAAATTGCACACCTCAGACTTGGGTGCCACGACTATAGCTGTAGTATGTCATATAGATATGTCACTGGATTCAAGAGGTTGATTTACTTCCTCTGAGATGTCCAAATAATGATTTAATCTTTTAATCTCATGCACTGCTAAATGTAGCTTCTATTTCACCTTTTGATGTAAATAATGGTATACTGAATTTTCTACATTCCTTTTGTGATCAATATTTTAAAATTCCTGCTGCAAAACATAGTCCCAATAAGTTTTGCTTATTAAGAGTTTGTTACATCTTGCAATGTCGTTGTATATATGCAAGGTTGCTAGCTTTGATAATATTTTGTACTAAATTAAGTAAACCAATTTTTTTATTTAGTATTTTAACTGAAATATGTAACTGATTATAGTTAACCCATTACATCATTCCTTATTAAGAGTATACATAGGTTAATAGTTCTTTGTTTCTTTCCATTTGAAAAATAAAATAAAAGGTGAAAAAGTAAAGCCTGATTAGTAGTGTTGAGTACGGAGTCCTATGATGTTAATGGTCCCTCCAGGCAAGTCTCCATGCAGGCCCCCTTCCCATCCTGAGTATCTCCTGGCAGGACCTATCGACTTCCTCGAACTCTATGGGTGTCCTCTTGGCCTCCTCCACTCAGGATTAGCTTTTACAGAAGCAACCCGATGAGCAGGGTTGGCTTCTGGCCAGTTCTGAGTAGTGTGCCACTTGCCCGTATGGTTTGTGTTGACGCCGGACTGTGCAGGTAATACATGTCGAATCAGTCTCATGGAGTAGTCATTCGAGCGATATCTCATGATTCTACATATAGACATTTATTACCAAAGGCACCAATGACGAAAGGCTCCCATCCCTTAAGGCTTAAGCTGTTCTCTCTCGAGAAACATCACCTGAGTAAACCTGATCGAATGCTTCAAAATACTCAATGGTTTTACGAAATGTTTTTTGATCGACGACACATTCTGAGGTTAACGATTGTGTCAGTCCTTGTAGCTGTGCCTCTCACAATGATTTCCAGACAGTACGCAAATATACATTCTGCTGGCGTGTTGGCACTTGTGGGGTTCCCTTCTCGTGGAACCCGTCTAGATAAGACGTCAAGGTAAGGGCGGTTATGACAGCAAGACACACACAATGGCAGTGTGTGTCTTGCTGTCATAACCTCTGTCTTCTCAGCGGCCTTGCAGTTAAATTATACACTTTGTATCCCCTCTGTGGCCTGTTGCTACAGCCGAAGTCTAGGCAGCAAGACACTGTTACATTAATAAACAGCCGAATCCGCTTCCAAAATGGGTAAAATTATGTTTTTAATACCTCGGTTCAAAGTCGGCGCGGTGCTCGAAGGGCCAATAATGGCGCCCAGCAGCCTTATACACATGGTCGCCTATGTCGAGACTCTCTATCAAGAGACTCTTCTTCCCTCTTATACTTCTCCTTCCCTTTCCCTTTCTTTAACTTTTGGTTTCATTTTCCTTCCTCTTCTTCCTTCCTCCTCCTCCCTTCCGCCGCCCGGGACCAGCGTTGCCAGATTCTCGTACTCAGAATTTTGTATTTTCCGGTTACTGAATCATAACTGTGACACAAAACACATTGATCATTAACGATTCAATTATTAACTATAAATGAATATAGTTATCTGTGTGAGTGCGACAGTTTTGGGTCAATATGCAAACCGTTGCCCGGGCGATGTTGTAGGAATCAGCTCGCAGCCGCAAAATAACTCGCAGAGAGGGGTCCAACTTGCTTACTTTTTCTATATTTCACTCACCGCTATCGTTTACTTGCCATGTTTCGGCTCCAATATATGGCATAAGCATCAGATAAACACTTTTAATCAAGAGATGGCTTTATAACGAACGAATAGGCAGCATATAGAAAGAATTACCCCACGTTGGTTCACTCAGTTCTTCCTGTTCTGTTCTGTTCTGTTCTTCCTCTTCTGGTCTATTGGTCTGGTGTGTTGTTTTCTTGTCGGCAATATCAACCATCACAAAGATCACACGCGGACAAACTAGAAAAAAAACAGGCAAATTAATGTTTTTCTTCGGTGTATTTCCCAGTGCGCATGCGTAGTGGACATTAAAGCGACTTATTTCCGCGAGGAGGTATTTCTCGCAACAGCGGGTGGCGTCTGCATCACCCACGGCACGGCCACCACGCGCCCGCCAGCCTGACCACACGACCACGAGGAACAAGGAGCCTGTGTTTACACCGCCTGGCGTTAGATAGCTCTCCGTCGGATCCCCCAACGGCCACTGAACGATGGTTGGTATCAGGCTTGGTAAATAGATGATAAGGTAGTCAATAGATTTCGTAGTAACTTCTTTTTTTTGAGCTGGGTAAATCTTGAGAATTACCTCTCCACCCCCTCCACCACTCCAGCCCCCCCTACCCCCTAACACAAGCCTGGGGACCTGTGGGGAACCGGGGTTTTGGGGGAAGGCAAAATACCTGAAAAATGGGCTTCCAAAATTTTCCTAGAAAAATTCCTGAATTAAGGAAAATTCCCTAGTCTCGAAAGTAAGGCGAGTCCCTAACACATGCTCTTGTAATCTATTTCAGTATAACCTAGCAGCCGCCGCAGCTGGTCTGTTGATGAGTATCGGGTGTGTTATTGGATGCTCAGCGTACCCCCCCAATCCGTTCTGTGCCGCGTAATTTTTGACGGGCCACACTGCATGTCGAATATATTTAAACTACTCCAACTGAACTGGTAACCTAACTGTTAGTGGGGGGGCTTCACCCCCCTGGACCCCCCCTTCTAATCTGGATCTGGATTAATGGGGGGCTTTGCCCTCGACCCCCCCCCCCCCCCCCCATGCTAAGGAGGGCAGCTCTACCTGCCTGACTTGTCAGTCCCGCACTTAACACAACCGTGTGCGTCCATCTCGGCCCATTGCCAACTTGGACCATTCTCGATTACCGACTTGGCCCACCTGGTGAACCAACTCGGACCATCAGCTCGATTCTTTTGAAATAAGTCACCCCCTTGGTTAGCAGGGGGGTCGAGGGGGGCGAAGCCCCCTCGTTAGCAGGTCGTAAAGTTCGGTCGGAGTAGATTAAATATGCTCCCCCACCCAAATACCCCGAGTTCACGCGGGTCCCCCAAGATCGTTGGGGGAAGGGGATTAATTCGGCTTCTTCTTTACTTTTAAGTACTTTGTTTTTTAACTATGATATATGGAGGCGCAATATTGTATTCTGGAGGCGCGGAGTCAGTATCCACAATCACCTTGTATACTGGGAACACGAGCCCGTGAAGCAGATTCAGAATCCAGTCAGTAAGGATTCACGTGTTCGAACAGCTCGGGCAGGAGGTTCGAGAGCCTGCACTTCCTGTACAACTGGCAGTACTGTTTAAGGCATGGCGTTGGACGGATCCCGGCTAGCCGGTGGTTTTACTTGTGTCAGTGATGAACAATGAAGATACACTGTGTTTGGTGCCACGGACTCTACTTGGAGGACAGAAACCTTGCGATGAGGTGACAACCTACTAGAGAGGGCATGAGTGTGGTGTAGGTGGTTTATGTGAGCACAGATGGCCTCCGGTGCCACGCCAGATGGTGAGGTGAGCATTGTTTGGTGGGTTCACTACACTTCTCTCCCAAAACAAGTTTGGGGATCCAGTGAGTGCGTGGTTTCCGTATGGGAAACACTAAATTCGTCGCAAACGCTTATTTTAGTGGTGGTGGGAGGAAAAATTCCCTAAATTTAGGGAATTTCCCTAGATCTAGGGTTTTTTATCCCCACCCCCCCCCCCACACACACACACTAAAAAAATACACGATTGCAACGGATTTCGTCTCCCCCACCTGAAACCCCGCATTCCCACCAGATCCCCAAGCTTGTATGGGGGGAAGGGGGGAATATGGGCAAACACTAGAATTTTACTGTGCTCCCTTAACACCACCCTCCCTTTCCTTTTTGTCTCTATTTTTAGCTCTCCCAAACCACCTCCAACCCTCTCCCCCCCTCTAGTGTAGCCTATTCAGTATTATAGTTTATTGTATTTTTAATTTGTATATTTCCAGCCTTACAGTTGCCATACATTAAGAAACCTGTTATTATTATTATTATTATTATTATTATTATTATTATACGTGTCCTTGTGTTGAAGGGGTGAAGGTTGTTTCATTTTTAGGATAATAAAGATTTTGTATAAATACCACAACCCTTGACAACGTTGTATTCCAGTGTTGTCCAGTGTTGTGGTATTTATACAAAATCTTTTTTATTATCCTAAAAATAAAATGATCTTAACACTATGACCATATTGGATTATCCAATTATTTAATTAAATTCATTTAAAGGTAGTAAATAGCTGACATGAAAGGAAGTGAGAGGTGTTGAGGGTGTGTGGCAAGGTGTGGGGCGGGGCTGACCCCGCAGCGGCTAACACCCCACCGGCCAGTGTTAAATGGAAGTACTATAGGCATGCTAACCATTGCACTATGGAAGTGCTAATGCTAGATATGTCATGAGAAAATTCCTAAAAAAAAAAAATAACAAAACCAGCCAAGAAAATACTGGCAAGAAGAATTTCCCTTGTTTTCAGTTCCAGCAGCAATTGGTTGACTACTTGTCTACAGTCTCCTCCGTGCTAGAAGGTCGTAAATGGACAATTAACACATTTACGACCTTCTAGCACGGGGTAGCCTTAGGCCTACAGCACTGCTGCCACCATTACTCAGATGACTTGTATTATTTTTTATTTTTATTTTGCAGCCACATTGTGACCTAAGGAATTTAGAAAATCATGTTCTGTCGTAAGAAAATTATGTAAAATTTGGGGCACACTAAACCTCAATTTTAAAGAATGAGGAAAATAGAATAGAACAGAGTAACAGAACGAGTTAGGTTACAGGGATATAAATTTTCAAATAGTAGTTCACTCAAATTGAATTTTACCCCTAACAGGGATGCATAGATATGCTCCTCCCTCTGTGAGCAAGTGAATATTAAAACATACATATAGATGAATTAACTGTTCCTTTCCTTACTCAGAATTTGGGAGGCAGGCAAACTGTTGACAGGTATACAGATAAGGAGGAAGAGAGAGGAGGGAGGTAAAATCTTGATTGACTTCTTTGCAGGGTGAAGGTGAAGTGAATCCCAAGGCCTTCCCTTTGGCTGATGCAACGTTGACGCAAAAGCTGCTTAATCTGGTGCAACAGGCATCCAACTATCAGCAGATAAAGAAGGGTGCAAATGAGGCAACTAAGGTGAGGAACATTCCATTACTTCTATCTTCAGTAAATTGCTGACACATTCATTTATTTCTACATCTGTTCCCATGCACATTCCACACATATTTATATATATATATATATATATATATATATATATAGAGATATATATATATATATATATATATATATATATATATATATTATAAATCCTTTAAACCTGAATGCAGGGGGTCACAGACCTGGATTAACCCGTTAGCAACGATGGGCCAAATTTGTGGCTTTACCGTGTAGCAGCGACGGGCCAAATTTGTGCCATGATATAACCCCCCCAAAATAGATGATACATAAACTGATCACAAATGCTTTGAGTGAGTGATGTTTTTTTCTCATTTTTCTCGCTTAGAGGGACCATTAAGAAATATGATCCCCGCTGCTACCGGTTTAACAGATTTTTTTGATCACCTCAAAATGTTCAAAGACACTATTCCAAGATGTTTACCATACTTGGTCTGGCAATCGCCAATATTCACTACCTGCACCAGACTTTTACAGCAGTTTGACAGATTTAAGCATCACATCTGAGGGGTTAACTGCGAGTGGGGAGGGTGAGCATCTTCAGAACAGCTAGTTGCATATTTGTAAAGGTGACAAAATAAGGAATATAATTTTTGCTTTACTTTGATTTAATTATACACTATGAAGTTCAACTTGCAGACACAAAGGCTTAAATGTGTTTAAGGACCCCCTTCGCATATCAGGTGATTTGCATATTATGATGACGCATATTAGGCAACATTATTGTAATTGTACAATCATCAGTTTACCATATGCTTTGGAAAGTAGGATTTGTTACAAAGGGTTTCAGGGATGCCATCTCTTTCTACAGGCATTGAATCGAGGCATGGCGGAGATGATTATCATGGCAGCAGACACTGAACCTCTTGAAATCCTCCTTCACCTGCCACTATTATGTGAGGACAAAAATGTGCCCTATGTGTTTGTTCGCTCTCGGACAGCTCTTGGTCGTGCCTGTGGAGTGTCTCGCTCAGTTATGGCTTGTGCAATCCTGAGCAATGAAGGATCCCAACTCAAGCCCCAGATCACCCTTATGCACCAGGAGATTGAAAAGCTATTGGTTTAAGGTGTGTGTGTGTGTATGTGTGTGTGTGTGTGTGTGTGTGTGTGTGCACATGGCCACATGCTAGTTTGTTATTTCTTTATGGCTGTATTATGTGTACATGAATGTATGAATGTGAAAGAAATTTACATTTATCTTTTGGCTGCCACATTTTGTAAAAAATGAGAACCTCCTTTAAATTAGAAACAGGTTATAAATGGAGTTTATTTTTATTGATAGTTTTTATTGTTATGACATAATCAAGCTTTGCTTGAGGCCAAAATATTGAATATTTGGGAACACCTCTGCACTGTCAGCAAATGGCTTCATTCTTTCCGTATTTTGCAGGCAATTGCCAAGCGACTAACATATGTGAGTAAGGGGTCTAGCATTATAATTCAGCAGTCAACTATTTTTTATTATTATCAAGGAACCAAAGCCCTACACACCGGGTATTTGGCCTTATCTCACAGCAACTAACGTTAAGTAGAGTTCTGAGGGACAGAATAAGCCAAGTAAGCAAAAACAGACCACACAAAATATCCCTCATAATAGGACAGGCAAGAGTTGCTCACTAGTGGTTCTCAAGATTACTTGAATGCACTGTGCTGTAACAAACTAGGTATTTGTGTGGGGTTTATTCATCCATTTAACCTTCCCACATACTGAGACGAATCGCTTTGAAACGCAAACGTCTACAACTCGACAGTGAATTGCTTATTTTTATTTATTTATTTATTTTTTTTTTTTAATTCTTCAAAAATAAAGTTTTTGTCAGAATCATGTCAAAATATGGTATGTGAAAGATCCAAGCTAGACCTACCTAATAAACAAATTGTCAACCCTTGCTTGGGTGGATTTGAAGTGATAATAGGAATAAATATATACTGATAATACATTTTCCAGTATGCATTTCAGTTTTCCTCCATTTTTTCAATAACTTGGTTGTATGAAAATTCTGATGGTAGAGTTGGAAAGCTCATAAACATCCGCTGTTGTTGGTATATGTAACAAAAAGTTTGCTCACAAACTTTCGAGCTATGAGGTGGTGACCATAAGTATTCATTTTTCTTTATACATTGATTATGCAGTCCGTAATGTTCACTGTATATTTCCATTTTTTTATTTTTTTATTAGTGCAGAATATATATTACAAAGCCAATAGTGTATAAGAATGGCAGGGAAAAATAAAATTTGTGGGAGAAACTAATAAAGAAAATATTTTGCCATGTGCTATCAGGCCATCCTACTGCTCCCCCTCTGGGGCCCCAGGTGTGCCGCAGTGGAAACAAACTTATTAAAGTTTCGGTGTGTGAGAGGCTTAATGAGCAGTTTTTATGGTAAATATATGTAATTAAACATGAAAAATGTTTTACCCATTCTTAATGACACTACTTTGAGATTCATAGACATCATAAGTATGCTAGCCAGAGATTAGCTAATTACATTTTTGGGGAGGGGGATCAGTGATGATATCTTTTATTAGGCCCATGCATAGACCTGTATTACAGTGTGCAGGAATTGATCCATCACTGTCTAAGTTCAATAAAAGCATGTCTGTGTGTATATGTTTTTCATCATTTCCATTGTGACAGCATTTTCTATAACTGTCTTTACAAAAGAAACCTGTTCTCTAAGAAATTGATATTACAGTAACTAAATCACCATGTTTCAAACATTTTTGCAATGTTACAGATAGGACCAATTATTTCTATTAAGGCTCCTCAATCTTTTACCATAAGAAACAAGTTGTTTAGTTTTCACTATTATCCCTATTTATGAATGTGGCTCCTAATTCTTTCTGTTTGGAGTTTTCTAATAAATGTTCAAAGTTCATTCTTTTCATTTGTCAAATCACAGCCAGGGGTGGTGCTGTCACCATCATTCTGTTTAAATCAATGGAAACGAAGGGGCATAATGGAGACTGCAGAGGGCCAGCACCTGCTTTATACCTTGTACCATTTCATCCTTATCCATGAGTCTCCAGTATTTACTTGGTATTGTCTGTTGCACTTGCAGTCATTGCCAGGCTGCCGAGTCTTTCACTCATTCACCGTTTTTATATTAAATTTTTGTCGAGCTTTCTTGTCTGATTTAACATACACTGCTTATGAGTTTTGAACCTTATTTGCTTGCATCCAGTAATACCTTGATTTTTCAGACCATAAGGGATGGTCGAAATGTGAATTTTTGGTGGCAATTAATTGTGGTAAATTAATCATGGTAAAGGAGTTACAGTAAACTGTAAACAAACATCAGTATGTAATCTGTTCAAAGCTCAGAACCCATTTAAAAACATCTGATCATTGAAATTAGGCATAAATTTCTCTGATGTTTGATGGAAATAGCGATGTGGTAACAAGTGAATGAGGTAAAGAGCTGATTGAATAGCGGAGGATACAGACAACTTAACAAGTAGGCAACTGTCTTGATTGAGCTTTTTTTTCTGATGTATCTGACCTAATTTACAGTCCCCATTTATTCTTCTGATTACAGTTTAAAAATTAATTTGAAATTACATCTTGATGGAACAATTTGAAAGGGGTTGATCCTAAAATCGAGTCAATAGATAGTATTGGCTATACAGACTGTGCCACACATGAACTGTCAACGAGTTACTTTTCCTAGTGAACTTGTTTAATTTTTCAATTTCGGGATTCTGGAATACAAGTTATTGTCTGGTGCCTGCTGGTTGGGAAAAATGTATTTTACCCATTGGTAGCAGGTTTTAAAGTCTGTCTCATTGAACTGCAATGTGTCTGTAATTTTCAACTAACCAATGGGGAGCATATGCCAGGGGGCGTACTTCACTAACTTCCAACCCTGATGGTTCCCCCTGAGCAAAACCCCATGCAGTTACCCTTCCCATTCTAAGTCACTCTTGGCAGGATTGATCAACTTCTCCCAGCCTGAGTTATGTGGGCATCTCCTTGGTCTCCTCCAATCAGTGTTATCTTGAGCAGAAACAGTCCTATAAGCATGATTGGCATTCATGAACCATGCCACATGTCCATATAGCCAGAGTTTATTTCACTTACTAAGCTAGTATCCCCCTCTTCATTTTCATGAAGTAGTCGGTGGCTTCCAGTGATACTTCATGATCTTGCGAAGGTACTTGGTACCAAAGGCATCGACACGCCTCTCCAAGTCACTATTCAGTGTTGTGTCTCACAGTAAGACAGGGAGCACAAGTGACAAAGATTCAAATCTTTTTCTGTCTGCATAGACATTGACAATGCCAAATACTCATATGGAGTCCTTAAAATGAAGGGCAGACCAATCCACTGCGTAACTTCATGGCAAGACCCACTATTATTATGCACTATCTGCTACCAAGGTACGTGAAACATTTGGTGACCTCATATCCTCAACACATGCATGAATAGACTGAACTATGTCAAGATAGTATCCTAAAAGAGCTAAAAACAATAAGTAAATCCTTAAAGCTAATGTTATATAGTGAAATATTGTAAAGCTTTAGGATGACTAAATATATATAATCTTCAACAATCCCAACATATTCTTCACCACCAAATATGGCTCAGTACAGATGCAAGCTACTGAGTATTAGATACTGAATACTAAAGGGGTTCTAAAATGTTGAGATCGCTTGGGTGCTGGATCCCATGGGTATTCCTCTGTCCACCACACTGCCAAACCTACCTGATTTGATCTCTTGTTTCTGTCATCTGTCATTTCACTAACGTTGGTGGCTTTGGCTGTTCAGGCAACTGCTCTTGAGGATGTAATTATAGGTCCCCTATTAGGTTTTTCTGTTTGTTTAGAAATAACATAGGGAGGCAGTGGCTGAGTGGTCAGTATGCAGGTGGTTTGTCCTGGAGAATCCAGGTTCGGGTCCCACTCGCTGCTACAAGCTGACAATTTTCAGTCACTGCCGAGTGGACTAAGACTACCCACGTGCTGTCCTGATGACCATGTATCAACCTAGACTCTTGATAACCTCTAAAGATGATCGAACATGAGCTCAGGGGGGCAGCATGAACCAAGCAAGATGCTGCCCCTACAAAACACTTGCCTGTGCCATAACAGGCTGGGGATAACCAGCAGGCCCCATCAAGAAAGCTTACCAGCACTAGAGGCTGAATGTAAAAAAAAAAAAGAAAAAAAAACCTCGATTGTAGCACACGGAGGTGAATGGCAGGGGTAGCTCTCATCATGAGTGGTGGGCTGGCAGTCTTGGGGAAAATGACCTTAGGTGTCTGACAATGTCAGAAAGCAACATTATTGTGCTGTGGTATTTATTCAAAAATAGTTCTTGTCCTAAAAAAAGAAAAAAAAATAAAGATTTGGGCAGCATGTGGGTGATCGTCCGCCACTCAGCGATGGATTGAAAAATCAGCGCATTTTGGTGGGGCTCAAACCTGGATCCATGGGCTCACCACGCCTGCACACTGACCACTCAGCCACCGCCTCCCCAAGTGTCTAAAATTCATTTATAAATAGTTAATTGCTGACATATGAGAGAAAGAAATATGTGTTGGGATTAATGTGGCAGAGCAGCGGACAGAAAACCCAAAGGAGCCAATGCCCAAACACTCGACATTTTGGAGCCACTATAGCAAAGAAAAAAAGAGATTAGCTAGTACTTACAAGGATAACTATCAGGCAGACAGTAGACATCATCATTATCGATAATGAAAAAGCAAGTAAAGATACAATCAGATACATTGCACAAGTATGCTTCTACCACAAACGAGATGAAATATGGTGGCATAAATGTTAATTTTGTAATGCCTGATATTTACCAAGAAAGGTTACATGCTCAACTAACAAAAATGAAATCAAGAGAGACAGATGTATCCCTACAGATAACTAAACGGGGACATCAAAAGTACCTACCCTGGACATTAGTGTCTACTATTTTCCTTAAACCAGGGAAAAACTGTTCAAAAATTCTTGAGCTTGGGAAGTCTGCAATTCCACACTAGAAAGTGCAGTCCCACCAATTGCTGAGTATTGTTCCACACTGTGTTCAAAGTTCCAAAGGGATGCTACATCCTCTGAGAAGAGTGGGCTGAAAAAAAAAAAAAAAAAAAAAAAAAAAAAAAAAAAAAAAATTAGAACCTCTCACTTGTAAATAAGAAATAGTATATACTGCAAAAGAAAAAAAGTGGATGAATGTTTTGTGAAGTTTAAAGGAACATTCTAAGATTCTGCTTGTACAAAACCATTAAAAATTTTCAGACATTAGGTTGGGTAATACCTGGTAAAAATCTATAACATTACAGTTGGGGAAAAAAAGTAAGGCAGAATTTTAAATAAAGTGACTAAAAGCATTGGAGTGTATGTACTGACATGGTGCTTCACAGAGCTCTGCTCTACCCCACTTTCTTATTATTATTCATTATCTTTCCAAATACTGTTGTATTCAATCTTATGATGTTGATCAGCATTACACCACTTCTTTCAATAAAAAAAACTCACAGCAGGAATCGTACAACTCCAAGGATGGATGATATAGAATGCTTAACCTGATTTTGGAGTTTTTTCATGGGGCAGGAAAAAAAAAAAAAAAAAAAAAAAAAAAAAAAAAAAAAATCTTCCTCCTGACAACTTAATAACTTTCCAGAATTTTTTTTTAACCAAAAGAGGCAACTCAAGGGCAAAGGAGATGAAGAAGCCTGTTAAGTGCTTTTGGAACATCTTTCAGTTCGTGGGAGCAGTTTTTTTTTTTTTATATGGCTTAAAAAAAAGATATGATGCTTTTGCTCATTATATTGTGTAATGAAGGAGAAATTAGCAAGCAGGCTGAACTGGTGTTACTATTAGATATGAAGGGAATGGTCATAAGGCACACATGCATCTCTTATATAAGCTTCTATAGTGCTCCTTCTCCTTACTTGTATATGCCTCATGTAGGGTCCCTTATTCTCTTACAAATTAATACAAAACTATCAACAAACCTGATTTTTGTAAGTTGCTCAAGGGTCAGCTTTGAAAAGGGGCAGCCAAGCTCCTCTGTCAACTTCACAACTTCACCAGATTTCCCATGTGCTGTGCGGAATGCCATCTGAAAAAAGTGGGGCTCAGTATAAGAAATGGGATTGCCAATTAAAGTAAATGTGGTATTAGAAAAATGTTAGGAGCAAAATCAAAATCAAATTTCTTCTATGAGAAAAGTTACCACAAATAAAAATAGTTATTATGGTATAGCTATTGCTTGTTGGTGGTATGTAGATGCTACTGAATGTAAATTTAGCAGAAATGGAGGTAGGAGTAAGTAAAGGTAAAGTTTGGGGCATACGCTATTGCAACATGTGGCCTCAGTGCTCAACTCTGCTGCATTGGCCTTTGAGGCTGTGGTGGGAAGAACCCATTACTCTGGGATGCAGGGCCAGTGTGACATCCAGCTCCCCCCCCTTTTATTTTTAGGTGCTTCCTGTAGCACTGGTAGACTTTGTTGAGGGGCCCCTTGGACGGCCCCAGCCCTTTAGTGGCACAGGTAAATTTTATTTATAGTGGCTGTCATGATATATGACGCTTGCTTGGCTAATGCTGCCCCCCCCCTTGTGTTCCACTTGAATGAAGTCACTAAAGTTAGGGTTAATTGAAGATTTGGGCAACATATGGATGATCTTCTGCCACTCGTTGATGGTTTGAAAAATCAGCTTGTTTCGGTGGAACTCGAACCCAGATCCATGGGCTCGCCACGCCTGCACGCTGACCACTTGGCCTCCTCCTCCCCACAGTTTACCTTTCCTGTGTTTCCCCAGGTACACACACTCAAAAAAGTATTGTTACAGTGGGGTCTGACGAGTTGCCCACTGAGCAACCCGGTAATCTTGGCAGGGTTGGTAAAAGTGCGATCACCCCCACCACCTCAGCTCTGCTGGGAGGACCAGGACAGGACCCCCGTAAGGGAGGGATAGAGAGGAAGGGAGACACTGAGATGTCAGATATCACCATAATATTAACGGAGTGATTCGAGTGCCACTTGTTTAAGCTTTATATTGATAAATTATGAAACAATAATGTTCATATGATATACGTAACAGTGGTGGGTTGAAGTATTCCCCCATGTCAAAGAAAAAAACATTAATCATTAATGCATGTCAGATATAGTTCAGTTCATAATGTGCCATCCTGGAACTAATGCTTCCACTGAACGTGTCTTTTCTCTCATGAACAAGCTGTGGGGATCTGAAGAAAAAAACTTCAAATTGCAACGCTAAAAGCATTGCTGGTAAGAAAGATAAAGTCTAACAATAACGCAAAGTGTTTATCATATTGTCTCCTAAATGGGCGAAATTTTAACTATTCACTTGTGTGTGAAGTGTCAAAGCATAATTTCATCACCCAAACATGACAGTATTATAGTGCTACATACAACAAAGATCAAGTCACTTCGACTAAGACTCCACCTGTGTGTTTCATGAAGCGTGGCTGTGCCAGCCCAAATTCTACTGCTTCATTTAAGAGTCCTGCTCACTTGTTTCAGGCAAGTGAAGCCACACCAAACACAGTCAGTGATACCAACATGAGTAGCCTGTTATCAATGGCTTCGTCCTCGGAGTCAGTTTATGTCATGCTGAATGTGTAAAGATACTTATTTGAGTGTGGGTACCTATTTATCAACCAGCCCAAAAGGGAGGATGCACAGTGAGGTGACCTGCATGCTGACTACCTGAGCCAGGATAATAACAGAAGTAATAGACACACAGTACCTTAACTTCATTACCCTCATTGAATTGGATGTAAAGGGGACTGGCCTAGAATCTAATTTGCCGTTGGATTTTTGCAAAGAAAATTTATGATCTTTATTTAGAGAAATAAAATGGCCGAGCCCTAACTTTTTCAGTACCAGCCAAGTGTGTTTGACAATAAAAGAAAAAATAAATTGAGGTTTTGTGTAATTGTATCTCCTAGGATTTATGGCCAGTGTCTTATCTTCTAACCACATGTACTTCTAGGTGTCATGCAGGTCTCAATGGTCAGCTTTTTTTCTTATCTTTGTTAACCCCTTGACTGTGGATTTCCTACAAGAAGACATCACCAAGCTACAGGAATGGAACAAAAAGTGGCTGCTACAATTCAATGAGGAAAAATGTAAAGTCCTGCACCATGGGAGAGTTTATCCAGCATACCAATACCACATGAGAAACACTCCACTATCCACCACAGAGGCAGAGAAGGACCTGGGACTATATGTGACCAGGCTACCAGTGAAAGCCGAATCCGTGCCAATCACAGCGGACGGGTTAATAACCAAGAAAAAAAATACTCAAAAAGCAAAGAGAATAACATAAAGTTTTGACTTATAGTAAAGACTGTATCAAAACTAAGGAAGGAGATACAAATTGTACAACCCTAACTTGCGTTTCTCAGGAATGAACTGTAGTTTTTTTTAGTTTCGCTTACTGTAATGTCTGTAAATCTTTTATGTGTACTTGAAAACATATTCTATTTTATTCTCAGGGTTATTATTAATCTTTCCAGTAATTTTGGCACCTGGTACCTGGTCCTACCCTGAAATGCAGGATATTACCCATTCAAGGTGCAGTTTATAGAATTACCAACTTCTTCAATGTCTCCAGGTTTGCGAAGCCTCAAAGCATGTCTGTTAGCTCTTATGCATTTTTTTTTTGTGTGTGTGTGTGTTTCTTGGCATCACCACGGGTTCCTGCTTCAATATGCTGTTTATGAAGCTCCAACGTCGGTGTCTTGTGTGGGTGTAGATGTTGCAGGTGAAGAGGTAGAAAGGTTAGTCGTAGCTGAGATGATAAAATTAGGTCTGGATCTAAATGAAACTCACCATACTTGTACATAATGGGTATGTCTACATTTCCAAGACAGGGTTTTAAAAATTTGTCTTGGGTAGGTTAATATGTTATTCTACTATACCCATGCAAATTTGGTAACTCTAGGTGAAAATTTTATGAATATTTTTCATCCAGTTGTTGTGCCTCCCCTTAAGTAGCAGTGGAACAGACAGGGTGAATGGTTACGATTGTGGAGGTGGCAAGGTTTAAGGGCAAACCACCACTTCAGGGATTATGGGCAATGGCGCCGGCCTCTTTCGCACCTCCTCCCTTTCTTCTACCACCTGCTCCACTGGTTGTTCGAGGCTAATTCAATCACCTGCCATGTCATTGGCCTGTCCCGATTCTTCTGCTTTGAACCAGAGCTTCACAGCCCTTGGGCTGAAACCATGGTTACAAGGCAGCTGCCGGAAACTGTCTTAACAGAGTGGGAGCAACTTAGCTGGAACCAGGATAGTTCCTCCTCTCCTCTCTGCTGGTGTTTTCTCCGTCGCCCTCTGCTGCCCCGGTCAACTGAAACTTCCTTGTCTGGTGCCGCCCCTGTATCCGGAGCTCAGTGACCTTAGTTGAGGAAAGACAGTTGTGCACCGGGTAGCAGTGGCCTGGAGTCCTTTGTTTATGTGTGGAATTGTTTGTTATAGTGTAAGATGTCAATAAAATCTCCTCTCCTTTTGTCTGTGTTTTCCATCACCCTTACGGCCTTAACCTTACACAGCTTCACCATACCTGGGATCCAAGGAGAAACGGGCAGTGATCTTTCGCAGTCGTTAGACCATCTCTCCCTGACATGAACCTAGTGAACGGCTGTGGTGGAGTAGGAGTACAACTATTCTCCAAGTTTCTTTCCTCTTCACTTTTCCTGGGCTGCTATGAGTGCTTTGAGTGAACTTCTCACCTGCTCAAACACATTGTCAGACACAAGAACAATCACTAGAATGCAGCATAAAACTCAGAATTAACAATATAATTAATGATTAATTAAGCATCAATCCTGATGTAAACAAAAACGAAGCACAATGCTTTCCTGTCATGGGTGGGCACAGGACTTTTAAATTTTCCCTTTTAAAAATGCATATTTGGCAAAAACTATCCACGAGTGTGTTGCCAGCGGCCTCATGTACAGTTGAGTCACGTATGGCGCGGTTAATTGGTTCTGAGCAATGGCCCCGCCATAGGAAACCGCGTCATAGGAATAACTAAACCTATGGAGAAAATACAATTTGGTTCTGGCCCTTGCCATTTTGCCAAACCCACACCCATTTTTTTTTTTTTCGTTCGTTCTAGCCCAAGTGCACCGGTAGGCATTATCTGCCTTTTAATGTTGTTCAGTCTGCCCCCAAGCTCAAACCTTATCCACTCGGCCATTGCCAACACCCACTTTTTCACCCAGTACGTATGAGGAAAATACAATTTGGTACTGGCTAGCCACCATTTTATCCCACCTGCGCTCACATACGGGGAAAATTCATTGTTTCCCGCCTACCACTTTTTACCCACCTGCACCTACACTCACGTATGGGGAAAATACATACACTTTTTTCGCCCGTCACCATTTTACCCCTTCCGTGGAGATGAGGCAAGATAAGGCGCCATGCGCGTGGGGGCAGCTGCCAGCGTTTGAGAGAGCGACTTGGGCCGCCCGGACCGCCCGGGTCCTCTCAGGAGAGGTGGAGCGCGTGCTGTGATGGCGTCATCAGCAAATATGGCGGTCCAAACAAACCCATATCAGTGCTTCCATTGCATTTCACCTCTCTGTGCCACCATAACCACAGCAGCTTCCTTTTTATCCTCCGTTGCAAGGAGCTCGTCGGCCAGAACAGCAAGTGACGTATGTTTAAACGTCATCAAGAAGATCAGTGGACGCCATTTTGCTGCCAGACCAGCTAGTAAACGTTGTTAGGAAGATTAGTGGACGCCATTTTGCAGTGAGTGACGATGTTTACTAACTGTTCTGGCACCAAAATGGCATATGCTGATCTTCCTGACGACATTTAAATATGCATCACAAGCTGTTCTGGGCGACAAGCTCCTTGCAACAGAGGATGAAAATGAAGCTGCAGTGGTTATGGTGGCACAGAGGGGTGAAATGCAATGGAAGCACTTATATGTGTTTGTTTGGGCCACCATATTTGCTGATAACGTCATCACAGCACGGAGGCGCTCCACCCCTCCAAACCGAGCTGCAGCGGGTGGTCTGAGTTGGCAACTCGGGCTGTGGCGTCACACGTTTGAGAGGACCCAGAACGGTCCGGGCAGGGGAGATAACAAACTGCGTCATCGATGGTTTTACCCTCGTGATCTGAACATACGGTTCTGAAACCATACTGCGTCATAAGAAACTGCGTCTCACGAATCCGCGTCATACGCAGCTTGACTGTACTTGTAGAAAAGTTAGTGATTTTCAATAATTTTTATATTTTTTTTAATTATTTGAGATTTTTCATTTTAGTGCTACAAGAAACATTGACATAACTCACCCCTTTCTTCACTAAGTAATATGCAATATCAGTAGAGAGCATTTCTTCAGACAAGGCTGTGTGACATGCTTCACTGTTCACCTGCAAAATAAAAAAATTATATAAATAATTTCACAAAACTCAGAAGCTACTGGCTATTTTGTAATCTATTAATTGTCTTAAAACTGAAATGTGAGCAGAATGTATAATGTATCTGGCCACTTTGCAGTAGTACCAAAAGTAAAGATGAGAGAAAAAAGGGAATTTAAAGAAATGAGAAGGAAAACAAGATGAAGGCAAGTAAGATATTGTTTGATAGTGGTAAATTATCTATAAGAGGATCAGTGAATAACTGGAAGAAGAATGAGTAAGAGAGGTGATTGAAATTTTAAAGGGTCAGCATTTATGGCAACTAATGTAGTTGGATATATGGTGTGTAGCAGAGGTGGGCACGGTACTGAAAAATCAGTAGTGCGGTTGCGGTAGGGCGGTCCCGTTTTTTTCTTTCCCAGTGCGGTATGAGGTGTGCGGTACTGTGGTAGCGGAGGTCAAAATAAAAAATACTTCAGTGCCTATCCTGGATATTTAAACAAAGGAAACATGCTTAAAATAGTACAATGAAAAATCGGCCGGCACCACGGATGGGTCCAGGGTTGAAATGGCCGGCACCGCGCGAGTTAAAGAAGACTCGCAGTGTAGTAGTTTAGTCTGTCTATTCTATTTTGTATTTAATTTTGAACAATAAATGAAAAGTCAGAATGATTGAATCACTGATTCTAATGACTGGTACTGATTGACTAATTGAGTCCGCGGTAGTGCGGTATTTTCAGAAATATTGCAGTAATGCGGTACTTTTTTGTGATGCGGCACTACTGCACTACTGCACTAAGTACCGTATTTGCCCGCCTCTGGTGTGTAGAACAAGTTAGAAAGGAGTTCATGATGGACAGATGAGATGAGAGAGGCATTTGAGGATGAAAGAATGATATACATAGAAACAGAATACTACAAAAAATGTCTGAAGAGGCAAGAGAGAGATGGGGGAGATAGTACAGAAAATAGGGTATTGTTGAAAATATTGTTTAGGGAAATGAATGAGAGTAGACAAATTTGGTAGGAAGACATCAGTAAAATACCAGAAAAAAAGCTTATCTAGAAAGAAGTCAAAAAGAGAAATGGGAGAGAGTTAAGAGTGATACATGCAAAATAGAGGAGTGATGGGGTGCTTCTTGAAAGGAATAATGTATGGAGGAAAAATTTTGAAACTTGTGGAAGCAAAAAAATTCCCCATTCTTTCATCATCACAACAAAATACTTTCATAATGGGCATCCTGATGACCTCACCGCACTGATATGACATGCATCTACTTACCTAACCTGCCAGCTGACAGAGCAAATCAAGTGAGAGTGAGTGTCACTCCTGGAGTAATAGGAATCAGTTATCTGCTAACTGAGAAAAGCATAAGATGCATGCTCTGCTTGCTCTTCATAATTTTATCTTCATAGACATTCTTTTGTAATCCTGCACCATGATTGTTAACCAACCACCCAAAGCTAAGCATCAACATACTGTTCTGTCACTAGATTTAAGGGAAAGGTGGGACTGTTAGTTTATGAATAAATCTAGGAGTTGACAGGAGAACAATCATTGCCAGTGTTTGCCATTCATTCTAATAACTCCAATTCATAGCAATTTTTTAAATAAGTTTGCTTTAGTGCCACCATATCTGTTTTCAGTGGAAAAAAACTATGTTTACATAAAATGGCATCATATTCAGGAAATAATATGTAGTCTGTTTCTCTGACCAGATCACGCAGGTCTTAATCAGCTGATAATATAGTATTCTGATGGACTATAATGTTTTGCTCTTTGATGAATAGCTTTTTGGAGTGTTTTTGTGGTCTACATCACCAACAAATGAAGAAGACCCTTGTATACACTATATATGTTCACTTTCTTCCTAGAAAAGACATTCTATTAGTGACATTTCTAACCTTGAGTGTTCCCACAGCTCCAGCAGCAACCTGCAGGATACCAAGGAGTGTTGAGGCTGTTTCAAACATTTTGACCTTGTCCTCTTGTAGATCTTTGTTGTAGGTAGAGGGCAGGCCTTTCATGACCATAAGAAAGCCACAGAGCTGAAAAGTAAGATCTACTTGTACAATCTGAATGCAATGGTGGTGACAGAGAATTTAAATACTTATGTGCAAATATTAAGAGGAATATTTACACCAATCCCATTCACACATGACCTGAGATATCCTGAATTACATGAGGTGACCAACCTTCACAGCACACTGATGGTGCACATGTTAGAACTTTTTCTCAAAAGGAATAAAAATTGTACTTTAGTTTTATTATTAATGATATGGAAATCTGTGTTCAACCTCAAGCAAATTGTTTGTTTTACTGAATAACCATTTAAACTTTGTGTTGCTGCACTTCTAAGCTCTCAACTGCATACCTCCATATTCCTGCAGCCAAGCAGCAACAGATTTTTACTATCATCCCTATCCTATCTATCTTCTACTATAGAAGTAATAATAACTTCATTTATTCATTCTCTTTCAAGTACTTCAGGCATAGAATATTAAATTTCAAATACAGGAATAAGACTTTACACTGATATGATAACATTCTTTTCCTGACATTTAAAATCAAACACTAAATTAGTAATTATCTTGGCAGTACACAGCACAAGACTTCAAAATGTTTAAATACTATACTTACATTTCCAGCCATGGTTCCAGCTTTTCCTCTTATCAGCTCAAAGCTGTCTGGATTCTTCTTTTGAGGCATAAGAGAACTGCCTGTGGCATAGGCATCAGAAAGCTGGACAAACCCAAACTCCCTGCTGGAGTAAAGGATGAGGTCCTCTGCCAAACGACTCAGATGGGAGCTCACTAGGCTGGCCCAAAACATGTATTCAACTGCAATGAATACAAGTAGTTTTCACAAGAGCTGTTTATATATATATATATATATATATATATATATATATATATATCTATATCTATATCTATATATCTATATCTATATATCTATATATATATATATATATATATATATATATATATATATATATATATATATATATATATATATATATATATATATCTATATATATATATATATATATATATATATATATATATATATATATATATATATATATATATATATATATATATATATATATATATATATATATATATATATATATATATATATATATATATATATCATCGAGCTTGTAGAGATGAGAAACCAACTTACTGAACTAAAGTTAATTCTATTTCATCAGATCTGTATTTGTTGTTTGATTGGGAAGCTAGATTGGAATGTTTGTGGATTGAGCAGTTGATGGTCTCTAGAAAATTCTTGACAACTCACTGCCCATGCCCAATATACTGTCAATGTTGGCAACTCTGTGACTAAATATCAAAGCACTGTTAAGTTTTTAGATTTAATAATAACACTGGGAATAAAATACTTCGGTAAATACTTAGGTAATACATATAACATACATACCAACAAAGTCTCGATCTCCAACTGCATGGAGGCTGTTTTTAGTGATTGCCTGAAAGCCAAGGTCCTGTGCTAGACTCTCCCTGTCTATATGGAAGGGGTTTCCAGCCAAGGCACCAGAACCCAGGGGGCACACGTTCACCCTCGTATATAAGCCACGCAACCGCTCCAGATCCATCACAAGGGGCCATGCATGGCTGTAGAAAAAACAAAATACATCACATTATCTATGCATCAGTATCAATTAAAGAAACTGTTAGCAGTAATGTTGTGCTACATAGTATGATGAGTATGAGATACATGTTTTTGTGTTGATGTCTAATCTATTCTTATATATTAATCATTTAAAACTGTCCACATGTCATTCATTATCTCAGTCCTGACTAACCTGAGGAGCCAGTGAGCCCAACGAATTGGCTGAGCCCGCTGAAGGTGGGTGTAGCCTGGCATAAGGATGGCCTTCTCTCTCTCAGCACGAGTAACCAAAACCTGAGATAATGGGAAATAAATAAATAAATAAATAAATAAATATAAATATATATAAATATATATATATATATATATATATATATATATATATATATATATCTATATATATATATATATATATATATATATATATATATATATATATATATATATATATATATATATATATATATATATATATATATATATATATATATATATATATATATATATATATATATATATATATATATATATATATATATATATATATATATATATATATATATATATATATATATATATATATATATATATATATATATATATATATATATATATATATATATATATATATATATATATATATATATATATATATATATATATATATATATATATATATATTATATATATATATATACACAGTCAAGTCGCGTATGACGTGGATTCGTAAGACATGGTTTCAGAACTGTATTTTCAGATCATGCGGGTAAAACCATCTATGACACGGTTCGTGGTCTCCCCTGCCCGGACCGCTCTGGGTCCTCTCAAACGCGTGACGCCGCAACCCGAGTTGCCAACTCGGACCGCCCGCTGCAGCTTGGTTTGGAGAGGTGGAGCGCCTTGATCATACTGTGATGATGTCATCAGCAAATATGGCGGCCCAAACAAACACATATAAGTGCTTCCATTGCATTTCACCTCTGTGTGCCACCATAACCACTGCAGCTTCCTTTTCATTGTCTGTTGCAAGGAGCTTGTCGCCCAGAACAACTTGTGATGCATGTTTAAATGTCGTTAGGAATATCAGCGGACGCCAGGGTTGGTGATTAAAAAACAAAAAAAAACAAAAAAAAAAAAAACAGAATTTTCTGATTTAAATCAGATTTTTTTTTTATTAATCAGCATAAAAAATATTTGGAAAGCTATATATATAAATATATATATATATATATATATATATATATATATATATATATATATATATATATATATATATATATATATATGTATATATATATTCTATACATTAGTTTAAAATACATTTTGGAGTGTTTTTACAGCATGTTGCATCATCTCTCACTTGGTTACAATGTGTTTGAGCCTGTCAAGCAGCCCAGTAGCCACTGATCAGGATTGTATCATCTCTCTCAGGCTCTGTTCTGTTTCTCTTACATCATGTTAGGACATAGCCGGACTTGTGCCACTGTGTAGTAGTTTGACTGTTTAGGTGTTACAGGCCAGCCACTCATTCCTGAGCTAACAGCAAGAGCGTAGAGATGTCACTGACCACAAGGATTAATGTATCTGGTAGGAAGAGTGATCCAGTGTGGGAACATTTTAACAGAATTCCTTCAAAGTCTGGGAAAGCATGGACAGCTATATGCATACAGTGTAAACTGGAGTTACAAGGAATAGTAGCAAGACTGAAAAGAACCAGATTTATTGTCATAAGAATTAAAATCTTTATTTTTTTAAGATTTTGAATTTTGATTTTAAAGAATTTTTATGAACTACTTTCAAAGAAGTGTATCATTATTTTTCAAAGACTGCTTTTACAGTATAAATTCAATGTGCTTTTGTTTTAAATACAGGCCATAATAATTTTCTTTTTTAAATTCATTACTTCAGGAAATAAGTACAGTTCATTATAAGTAAACCTCTTTGATTTTCTTTTTTTTAATAGCATGTGGAATTTTTTGTTATACTGTAATGTAAAAGGAAGTGCTTTAATATTCTACTCCTCAGAAATAAGTACAGTTTATTACAAGTGAAACTCTTTGACTTAATTTTTTAATGGAATGTGGAAATTTTTGTTGTATTGTAAAAGGAAGCTTTTAGTGTTCTATTCCTCAGGAATATATAAAGCAGGTGTAAGTATGTGTTTGTTTTTATATTTTTCCTTTACATTCCATGTTGGTTTGGGCAGAAGTATATATTGATTTAAATCAATGATTTAAAAAAACCCATTTGATTTAAATCTTGATTTAAATCACTGATTTAAATCGGCCAACCCTGGCGGACGCTATTTTGCTTCCAGAACAGCTAGTAAATGTCGTCACTCACTGGCAGGAAAATGGTGTCCGCTGATATTCTTGACGATGTTTAAACATGCATCACAAGCTGTTCTAGGCGATCGACGAGCTCCTTGCAACAGAGGATGAAAAGGAAGCTGCGGCGTCACGCGTTTGAGAGGACGCGGGGCGGTCCGGGCGGCCCGAGTCGCTCTCTCAAACGCTGCCAGCTGCCCCTGTACACATGGCACCTCATCTTGCCTCATCTCCGCGGACTCATCTCGGACTGAACAACATCAGAATCAAAAGGCAGATAATGTCTACTGGTGCACTCGGGCTAAAAAAAAAAAAAAAAAAAAAAAAAAAAAAGGGGGGGGGGTTGGCAAAATGGCAAGGGCCAGAACCAAATTGCATTTTCTCCATAGGTTTAGCTATTCCTATGACTCGGTTTCCTATGGCACGGCCGTTGCTCAGAACCAATTAACCACACAATACGCGACTCGACATGTGGAATTTTTTGTTATACTGTAATGTAAAAGGAAGTGCTTTAATATTCTACTCCTCAGAAATAAGTACAGTTTATTACAAGTGAAACTCTTTGACTTAATTTTTTAATGGAATGTGGAAATTTTTGTTGTATTGTAAAAGGAAGCTTTTAGTGTTCTATTCCTCAGGAATATATAAAGCAGGTGTAAGTATGTGTTTGTTTTTATATTTTTCCTTTACATTCCATGTTGGTTTGGGCAGAAGTATATATTGATTTAAATCAATGATTTAAAAAAACCCATTTGATTTAAATCTTGATTTAAATCACTGATTTAAATCGGCCAACCCTGGCGGACGCTATTTTGCTTCCAGAACAGCTAGTAAATGTCGTCACTCACTGGCAGGAAAATGGTGTCCGCTGATATTCTTGACGATGTTTAAACATGCATCACAAGCTGTTCTAGGCGATCGACAAGCTCCTTGCAACAGAGGATGAAAAGGAAGCTGCGGCGTCACGCGTTTGAGAGGACGTGGGGCGGTCTGGGCGGCCCGAGTCCCTCTCTCAAACGCTGGCAGCTGCCCCTGTACACATGGCACCTCATCTTGTCTCATCTCTGCGGACTCATCTCGGACTGAACAACATCAGAATCAAAAGGCAGATAATGTCTACTGGTGCACTCGGGCTAAAAAAAAAAAAAAAAAAAAAAAAAAAAAAAAAAAAAAACAAATTGCATTTTCTCCATAGGTTTAGCTATTCCTATGACTCGGTTTCCTATGGCACGGCCGTTGCTCAGAACCAATTAACCACACAATACGCGACTCGACAGCATATAAATATATATATATATATATATATATATATATATATATATATATATATATATATATATATATATACACACACACACACACACATATATGCCTTAGTTTACGAGTGTTTTGATTTACGAGCAAAAAAATATCCCACAAAAATGCCTTGGTTCACAAGCAGTGACTTGATATACAAGCATCCAGTTTCTTTTTTTTTATTGTCACCACCCCCCGGATGGGGGCACAGGCTAAATGGAGGCCGTCGAGGTCAAGCGCATACGTTCCATCGAGGAGGGACCACAAACCCTTGCCGGGTGACGGCTCATGAAGGGGAGGGGAGGATGCCGATAGACCAACTCTATTGGCTTACGTCAGCCTAGCCGACCAAGTCGGTGTTTAGACGAGGACTGGCGTGTCTTTTTGTACAAATTGAAGATGTGAGCATGGGTTCCCTTTGTTCGCTGTAAGACGAGAGTGCTCAAAGCAGAAAACAATGGGAATAGAGTCTCAGTTAGGGTTGCCACCTTGATCTAAAAAAAATGAGGAACGCAACATCCCATTCTCCAATACAGAACGAATCCATGTTTTAAGGAACGGATGGTAACCCTAAAATTTCTTTGGCCTGCCATGACTGACAGCTGCTTCCTGCTGCTGGTGAAGGCAAAAGAAAGGAGGGACAGACGTTACGACCCGTATTATACATATTTGTATTTCAGTATGACCCTTAACAAACATAATTTTATGGACTGGTTTTGTGGTTCACCAAAGAATGCGCTCACTACAGTTTTAAAATACTGAATTTTATCTGCTTAACCATTCAGACAGGCAAATAAGGAACAAATGGCATTCCATATTTTAAGGAAAGAATGGCAAGTTTGCAACCCTGAGGCATCATCTGGCGATACATGGCCTTCTTGAATGACATCCCATTCTCAAGACTGTTTTTCACCTCCCTCCCGTTATCCGCAGAGCACTCTATCATCTCCATAAGATTGGATGAAACAACACTATTTCTCATTTTGTCACTCATCAAGGACAACACGCATCAATTTAGTCACAGTTACGGGATCAAAAGTTCATTAGGAGTATTTCAGTAGCTACTTGGCATCAATTCATGCGACCGAGTTTCTTAAAATGTCCTTTTTCTCTACAAAATATTGACAAATGGTATCATTTCACTTTCCTGTTTCTAATGATGATGATGATGTTTTCATACCGGGAAGTTTTTTCTTATTCTACAGTGATGCTTTATAATGGTCTGTGGTGCAACAGTAACACAACAGTAAACTCATGAACTCTATATCCACCCCCACCTGGCAGGTTACCCATAGGAAGCTCAGGAAATGATCATTGCCATAGGCCTATGGAGGTGTGGCCAACAAGACAGTGGCCATGCTCAGTCCTCCTGCGGCTTGTGCAGGACCCTTAATTCTTGACAAGATTTGGGGGGAATTCTTTAAAAGATGATGCTCCAGAACAAGAAACACAAGAATTTTGCATGATTTGGGGTTAATTTTTGTTGTCTAGTGTAATTTTTGACCGCAGATGGTGGCTCTAGTCTCAGTCCACGTTGTAAACTCGAAGAAATAGCATCCGTGCGCTTGTGTCATGTTTTCAGCAATATAGTGAGAGTTCTTTGTGCTTTAGCAATGTCCCCAAGAAAGATGGTTAAAAGGGATGGTGCTGCAAAGAAGAACACAAGAACGGTGGATACTATGCTCGCAACAGGAATGGGGAGCAGGCCTCAGTGAATTGTATGCCCTAACTTGTAAAAAGATTTTAATATAAATATTTTTTGAGATATGGGATGCATTAATGGTTTTATATCCAGAAAACAGGGTATTAATCACAAATGTATTTTTGACCACCTGAAAATTCAAGGAGAGCTTATCAAAAGCAATTTCAAATGACTCACCTGGATAAGGTGGGTGAGGTGAGGTGCCAGCAGTTGCAGATGTTCCCTCAACCACATCTTCATATCTACTGCTACCTGATCATTGCGGCTCCGACCAGTGTGGACCTTTCCTCCAACATCTCCAACCAATTCCTGAGGTAATCAATTATTTTAGTCATGAAAATCTCAAGAATAAGACATTATTATGAATTTGTATGTTTGAGTTGAGTTTTTCTTTACGCATTTTTATCAGCATAAGTCTACAGTACTATTAACAGGTTTTGCTCTTAAAAACAGCCTTCATATAATTCTAATATAGGATAAAAAAAAAAGTGATTAAAGAATCTCCCCAAGCTAGGCAGGTAAGACTATTAACCCATTCAATGCCAGAGGCAATTACACCTGCCAACCTCCTGGTGCAGGGCATTTTTATTTTTTTTTATTTTTTTGGCTTTATGATAATCTTTTGAGTAGATACTGTGTGAGTTATAGTGATGTAGTTTTTTGGTGTACAGACTCTCGTATGAGGTCTATTTTGAGGTTTAGAGTATATTTCTGAGGAACCATGCACGTAACGGATATAGAATGTGACAACAATATTATAACATTTACGATTTAGAACACTGTTGTGCACACTTATATGTATGAATCATAACACTACTGAGGAAACTCGTATGTAAATAACATGTGCGACATCGTTCCCACAAAACGGTCAGAGGTCAACTGACTTGGTGTCCTGGCAGCATGGCTTGGGTTGAGGGAGGAGGATGAGGGTGGGTGGGCTTGGCAGAACAAAGGCAGGAGTACAAGCCAAGCAAGTTTGGGTGTGCTGGCTACAATGCGTATTGCGCTGCAGTTTTTAAACTACAGTCCTTACACATATATATACGGAAGTGGCACTGAGGGGACGGATCAGGTTGTCCGTATTTACACGGATGTGGCATTGAAAGGATTAAGCTCTGCTAGGGTTACAAGAGCACTACCTCTCTCACCAAGAAACTAGGGCTGAACTCGAATTCTCTCAGTCATGAGTCAAAGAGCCATCCAGCCCCCTAACTTAAGATAAACTGAATTGCCTTTTCAGGATGAGTATATTTACAGTATCACAGTAGAATTTTTTTATATGAGATACACAGGTACTACCAAGGAAAGTTGTTTTTATTGATTTTTTGATAAATGGAAGTGTTACTTTAATAAAATTAATTTTTTTACTTGAAAAAAAAGAAAAAAAGAATGAGCAAGGGCCTTTCAAGGATGAGAAAAAAGCATGTCTCGCTGTTCATAGCTGTCCTTCCTGCATCCATCCAAGGATCATGCAGACACATGCTCAACTCAAAGTATGTATTTGTTTATTAGATTTCACTAACACTAACGCACTAAGTTGAAGTAGGTAAAACTAAGGATCATGAAATCAACTGTTTGCATTCAGTTTGCTGATCTAAGCATGATCTTGTACACAAACCTAGATAGGCTAATAGCACACACACACACACACACACACACACACACACACACACACACACACACACACGAGTATGTGTGTTCCGAGTATGATCTACAATAACTTAACAAGACAAACAAACTGGAAATTGGCCCTGATACTCGCTGAACCACTCGTCCTCATATTAACATGTCCACACAATAAAAGGTGATATTGAA